>NC_134598.1:3869845-4112345 GCF_037038515.1 Microtus pennsylvanicus
CAGGTGCTGCATTCTCTACTGGTCTGGACTATAACAACAGGCGCTGCATTCTCTACTGGTCTGGACTATAACAACAGGCGCTGCATTCTCTACTGTTCTGGACTATAACAACAGGCGCTGCATTCTCTACTGGTCTGGACTATAACAACAGGCGCTGCATTCTCTACTGGTCTGGACTATAACAGGCGCTGCATTCTCTACTGGTCTGGACTATAACAGGCGCTGCATTCTCTACTGGTCTGGACTATAACAGGCGTTGCATTCTCTACTGGTCTGGACTATGACAGGCGCTGCATTCTCTACTGGTCTGGACTATGACAGGCGTTGCATTCTCTACTGGTCTGGACTATGACAGGCGCTGCATTCTCTACTGGTCTGGACTATGACAGGCGCTGCATTCTCTACTGGTCTGGACTATAACAGGCGCTGCATGGCGCTGCATTCTCTACTGGTCTGGACTATAACAGGCGTTGCATTCTCTACTGGTCTGGACTATGACAAAGCTTCAGGCAGGTGATCAAATCTATGAAGTCCCACAAATTTTATTTACCAGGATTCACCATTACTTTGTAGCTCAGGGACATCTCTTAAGTAGGAAAGAACTAAGAGGAAGAAATACATAAGATATATAGCCAGAAATGCTGCTCTTTAGAATTTAAGCTCACTCTCGGACTTCCCGGAGAGGTTGGAGAGACCCTGCTGGTGTTAATCATCACAGTGACCAGTTAGAATCCCAGGGAGGGGACAGTTGAGAAGGAAGGAAACTGTTGTCTGAAGGTCAGAGCATTAAGATCCGGGTGACTTAGCGGTTGCTACACCAGAGTTACCCCTTTCAAACAGAGACCATTCTGTGTGGCTTTCTCATCTTGGCTCCAGGGGTTACTCCTCTGCCTGTAATTGTGTTTGCTTTCCTTTCCTCCTCTAGTGAGAAGGGACGCTGTAGTTGCTAAGTATTTGAAGAAAACATTAGAGCAACTGCAAAGGAAAGGGCCAGGCCCTAGCAGAAAGGGGTGTGGGTGAGGCTGGGTCCTCTGGCTGCCCACCCTCTTCTCCTCCCTCTGATCTTTCCATTCTCATCTCTTGTCACATCACCTTGTCTCTTAGCCTTCCCAACACCTCTTCCCACTTAAAGCCAAAGTTAAACCACTGACAAACTCTGGAAGGCGGCTACAAAACTCTTCTCACTAGCCAGTACAGGGGAACGAGGGGAGCTGGAGAGATGGCTCTTCCAGAGCACCCAGGTTCGATTCCTTACGCCCACGTGGTAGTTCACAAACATCTGTAATTCTACTTCCGGAGGATCTGAAAGAAAAGAAAAGTCCTTTTCCTGTAAAGTCAACTTTACAATGCAAGTCCTCCTCTCTCTCCTCCCTTTCTGAAGAGAGGGAGGGTGGTGGTGTCTTACGCCTTTAATCTAAGCACTGGGCTCGCAGAGACAAGCTTATCTCTGTGAGTTCAAGGCCAGCCTGAACTCCAGATCTACAAGAGCTAGTTCCAGGACAGCCTGGGCTGTGACCTAAGGGTAGATGCTGATCTATGGTCCTAGCCAGTACTGGGTTTCTTCATATTCTTTGTCACACACACAATGTTGAGCTAAATCATGTGACGTGAATCTTTCTGCCATCCCTAGAAGGTTATAAAAAACCAGATCTTTCCCTTGTCCTGGGGATTGGGTTGAGACTCCAGGGTGGGGGTGGGAGTGGGAGTAGGGGGATGATGGAGAGGTTCTCTGAAGGAATCTGTTATCTGGTCTTCCCCTATCCTGCCTCCTTTCATGACAGTGTCTCCTCCCCTCCACACACACTCCGAACAAATGTCCTCTTTAAGCTTTCAAGGGAAATCTTTCGATCTCTCTTTCCTTTTCAGACTCTATCGTGTTTAGATCTCCAAAGACTGTATTATTTCCATCTAGAGGCCCATTCCTGACCTTGAGGGCCTTCTAATAAAAAGAAATATTTCCCAGCTTCCTCTCAGAATCAATAGACTGATGAGTACGGCTGCCCTAGGCTGGTGTATTTAGTGTTTGCTTTGCAGTAAGTGGAGTGGATCTCAACCTTCCTCAAACTGTGATGCTTTGACACAGTTCCTCATGCTGTGCTGATGGCCAACCATCAGATTATTTCGTTACTACCTCATAACTCTGATTTTGCTACTGTTAGCAATCGTAATGTAAATATCTGTGTTTTTAGATGGTCTTAGGAGACCCTGTGAAAGAGCTGTTGGACCCCCAAAGGCTCAAGACCATTGAGCTAGTGGAGCTGTTTGGGAGGATTAGGAGGTGGGCTGTTGGAGGAGTGTCCCTGGGAATGGACACATTCCCAGTTAAAGGTTTCAGAAGTCCATGCCAGGCCCAAGCGCTCTCTCCAAATTATAGACAAGGATGTGAACTCTCAGCTCTGTTCCAGTGCCTGCTGCTACCACGCTCCCTCCGTGCCACTCAGGCTTATCATGGCCTGACCTGTCAGCAAGCCCCAAGTTAGATGCTTTCTTTCGTAAGTTGCCTTGGTCATAGCGTCTCTTGAAAGCAATAGGAAGGTAACTAAGACACTTCCTTAAGCAGTTCTATGGTAAATTCTATCAAATAAATTTGTATTGCTCTCATAACCCAGAATCTCAGGCCAAAAAAATTGGGCTTTATCACCCTACATGTAGCTTAGCGCTAACACACACACACACACACACACACACACACACACACACACACACTCTGTGAAAACACTCACTTTACCTTCATCTCTCAGCAGGGATGTGGCAGTAAGAACATAAGTAGCCAGATGTGGTGTTACTCCCAGAGGGCAGGTGGATCTTTGTGAGTTTGAGGCCAGCTTGGCACACATAGTGAGATCTTTCCTCAAAAAAGCCCAAACCTCCAAACCAAAAGAGCATTTTAAAAATAAGTGTCAACTTGTCCCCCCAAAAGCCCCAGGCTAAGTGACAAAAGGTTACCATGGTAGGCGAACAGCAGCAATGGGCCTGCTTTTCTTCATCTCTCTTTGTGGCACTGGGGGGTTGAACCCAGGTGAACTTTTTACTGGGTTTGGGGTGCAAGATTTCCTTTTGGGTGAGTGATTTATTAATGTACTGAACAGGCAGATAACATGGCTAGGGAAAATGGTGATTTCCGATGAGAGTTTGGATCCACAAGACAGAGTACAGGTGTCTCTTTTTGTAAACCCCAGAGGAAGGGGAAGGTTTCACGCGGTCAGCCTGTCTTAGTTCCCTGTGGGTAGCAGGAGGGGGAAAGGAGGGTCTTGGGGGAAGGGAGGAGAAGGAACACATCTGGCTAAAGTGCCCCTATTGTACCGGTTAGGCATCTGATGTCCTGAGTCTGGAAACTTGGTTGGGGAGTGAGAACGGCCGCTGCCCTCTCCTATCATTCCCTGCACCGGAGGAGTCTTTTAGGGGATTAGAGACTCACAGGTAGAGAGCTTGCCATTTCCTCCACAGCAGTTGGAAGGAAGAGGCACCTGCAGGTGGGCATGGCCCGGGCAGCAGTCTGACATCAGGGGCTTCTCATGCCAGGCAACGTCTATCCCTACCTGGAGCCATTGCTTTAGAGAGGGCAAATCTAGTTTGATTTCTCATTCCTCAGGGTCCTTAACTTAGGCAGTTGATCCTGGGACTCTCTGCTCCTGAGTGCTGGGATTAAAGGCCACCACTGCCTGGCTCTAATTGTTCCTTTTAGTTATTCATTCGCTGTTCAAAACTCTCCCTCCAAATCAAGCTTCAGTTCCAGGTTTTCTACTCTTGAGTGTTCTGTGATGTTTCCTCACTCCATACTTAACAACTCAACGTTTTGCTAGTTCTAGTATTGTTTTCTTGGGCTGGAAAGAGGGTTTGGCTAGGATCCACTACAGTAATTGCATCCGTGTAATTACACTACACCTATGCCTTTCTTTGTGTCTATGGTACTGGTATTTGGTCATTTGTCTGGTGTGTTCAGCGTTTCCCCTCTTCTCTGAAGACTCAGCAAACGGTGGACAGACTGAAATCTAAAATGGCAAATAAATTTATAGTGTGCAGAAGCATAGAAACCTCACAAAATGTAAGACTCAAAGGGCCCAGCAACTGGAACTTGGCTAATATCCTGCACTACAGAGAGTATTTGAGTACTATTTGAGGCTTACGGCTTCTGCTGGCAGGTGGCCAATGGGTGAAGGGACAAATGCACAGTTAAAAGATTGTTTTGCTTTCCGACTCTGGAATGTTAGCACCGCCCTCAGAAGAGTGGTGAGGGCTGGTGGCAGTCTGGATGACCTCATGTGGATTGTCTTTAGGCAGGCATGCCTCGACAGATGCCACTGCTTGTTATCTGCCGTACTGATGGAGGTGGATGGACATTTACTACAAGGGAATGGCTTTCAGAGAGACACTGTGTCTGCCCTCCCTGTAAGAAGCCATCCCAAAGTATGGCATGAAGTCTATTTCGGGGAGGCATGTATTGGTTTATTTTTTTACACACCGTAAACATCCAGTACTAAATCCTAGAAAGACTGAAGATTAAAGGCAGGAATTTACACATGCTACAAAGCACTCTCACCATAACCGTGGTTATTACCCACAGGTCTTTGATGGGGATTAACTGTCACCCCCCTCACATACATGGTTTTGTTTGGAGATGAAGTTTTGATATGTAACGAGGCTAGTTTCTGTTCTTTATTCAGCCTGGGCTGGCCCTGAACGTTAGATCCTCTTGTCTTAGTCTCTTGAATGCTGGGCTTACAAGTGCATACTACCAGGCCCGGAATTTTATGCTACTACTTGAGGTGTCTTTCTTTCTTATTCTCTCTTCCTCCCTCCCGCCCATCTGTTCATCCATCATTTTACCACATAACCCAGGGTGGACTCATACACAAGGTAAAACTCTCAGACTCCCGAGTGCTGACATCACAGGTATGTGCCACCACACCCGGCTTGAAGTTTTCGTCCATTTGGTATTAGGTATAGAATCTGACAACCAGAAATCTAACTGTATTTGGTTTCATAAAGGAATGATTTAAAAAGCCACACCCAAGTCCTTGAGGTTAATAATGGTGGAGGACTTATTTCAACACAGGATCTCATGCTGTGTCTGGCTGGCCTCAAACTTCTGATCCTCCTGCCTCCACCTCCCAAGTGATGGGCCTACACACATGTGCATCATCATGCCTGACTTATCTGGTACTGGGGATGGAGCCGGGCAAGGCTTTATGCTGCTGGGAGAGCCCTCCACCCGCTCAGCTACGTCTTTCTTTCTTTGACAAGGTCTCTCTATGTAGCCCAGGTTGGCCTTGAACTCATCAGCTTCTTCTTCTCTATTGCTGGGGTTAAAGGCCTATGCCACCATGCCTGGTCCAAATCCCAAAGAACAAAAGTTCCTTCTGTCTTCTTGAGATGGATTATCAATGTTATTCAAATTAGCTTTACATTGCTTGTCTCAAGCTATCCTCCTGTCTCAGTCCTGATTATCTTTAACTTTACAAATTGCCACCACTCTTGATTTAAGATCTGGGGCTTTTAATTTTGGTGCCGAGGATTGATCAATGCAGGACCGCCCCAACAGGAGCCTTATGATACCCTACATTCCTCCTTTTTTTTTTTTCAAGACAGGGTTTCTCTGTAGCTTTGGAGCCTGTCCTGGAACTAGCTCTTGTAGACCAGGCTGGCCTTGAACTCATAGAGATCTGATCCACCTGCCTCTGCCTGGGATTAAAGGCATGCACAACCACCACCAGTTTACCCTACATTCTTAAATGTCTTTTTTTTTTTAAGATTTATTTATCATGTATAAAACATCTGCCTCCATGTATGCCCACATGCCAGAAGAGGGCGCCAGATCTCATTAAGGATGGTTGTAAGCCACCATGTGGTTGCTGGGAATTGAACTCACAACCTCTGGAAGAACAGCCAGTGTTCTTAACCACTGAGCCATCTTTCTGCCCCTCCCTCCTTTTTTTGAGACAAGAGTTTATCTGTGTAACAGCTCTGGATGTCCTGGAATTCGCTTTGTAGACCAGGCTGGTCTGGAACTCACTGAGATCCACCTGTTTCTGTCTCCCAAGTGCTGGGGATTAAAGGAGTGTGCCACCCTTGCCCAGGTTCTTAAATATATCTTAAAAAGTAGACTCAGAGCTCCAGGACAGGCTCCAAAGCTACAGAGAAACCCTGTCTCGAAAAACAAAACAAAACAAAAAAGTAGACTCAGTCAGCTGTGTTTCTCTCCTCTGGGATTACAGACAGGACCCAGTACATCTGGGTTCAGCTTCAAGACCCAATGCCTTCTATAACCACCAACTAGAAAATTGTGAACATTGGAGTATACGTCTATGACTTTAAAAAAAACAATTAAATTTTAATTATGAGTATGTGTACAGTTAGTTGATCACGCAAGCCAGAAGAGGCTGATGGATTCCCCTGGAAACTACAGTTTATGTGGCGTGGGTGGTGAGAACCAGAAAAGGAGCCGTATATACTCTTTACTACCGAGCCATCTCCCCAGTCCTATTTTTATTTTAAAGTCTGAAAATAACTCATTGGTATCAACTCCAGCAGCAGGCGGGGTGGGTTTAAAATACCACACAGCTGTTATTCTTGCTTCCGTCTTGGATACGAATCTGCCTCGTTACCGTTGCGGTTTAACAAGAACAACAAAACGCCATTCGCTACACCTGCGCTGCGCGGGCCCCCCCACCCCTCCCCACGCCCCGCGCGCGCACGCCCGCCTCCTATTGGTTCTATTGGTCCAGAAGGCGGTGCCGTGCGTGCGTGCGTGCGCGCCGGTTCCCGGATGGGCCGTGACTTCCGGCACTCTCCCCGCGGGCGGCAGGGGGCGCGCGCCGCGGAGCTCCGCTTTGTGGCGGGGGCCTCCTCGGCCCGGGTAGCCGACAGGCGGCCGGGCTCTCAGCCAGGAGCCGCCGTCGCTCGAGCTCCGGAGCGAAATGGTCGCCGGGCCTCCGCGCGTCCCGTGAAGGGTCGGGAGGCACGCGGGGAGGAGAGGGTAGGCGCCGGTAGCGGGGGCGCGGGGCACGAGGCCGGGTGACCGTTTGCTGGCGGGTGGCCGCGGTGTCCTCGCCGGGCCGGAGGGCGGGGCCTCGGCTGGCGGGGCGCCGGGCGGGGGGCCTCCCGGCAGGCCCCGCGGCTGGGGATGCGGGTGGTCTCCGGGGTCGCTCTGGGCTCCCCGCAGGGGTCCGGGCGACCGCGGGTGCCTGTGGCCTGCACCTCTGGGTGGGGCGGGACCGGGCTGCCCCGAGTTGACTCAGCTTTTCCTGTCGGGCTGGTCAAGTTGGGACACGTCCCGCGTCGCCTGCTGGAGGAGCTAAGCCCCGACTTGCCTCCAGCTGGGGCTATTTAAACCCGGCCTTTTCTGCAGCCGTCTGCTGCCGGCGAGCGGAGAGGGGACACCTGTGGCTTCCCCGACGACGGCGCCTCTCCTGCGTGGATCCACGTAAGGGACAACTCGCTTCATGTCCTTTTTTGATTTACGAAAGCTACTGTTAAAGACGTTTTTTGTTTCTTTTATAAAAAAAAAAGTAATTTACCATTTCAAGTTTTTATCGTCTGTTTTTTTTTTCTTCTTTCTACTTGTAGGCCAATGTGCAATATCAACATGTCTGTGTCTACTGATGGTGCCGTAAGCACCTCACAGATTCCAGCTTCGGAACAAGAGACTCTGGTTGGTATTTTTGTCTTGAGTGTATAAAAATAACTTATCTTACTAGGTAGTCAAATAAGACGCTTAAACCCAAGCTGTAGCACAGCCCTAAAATTGTAACTGTATGTTTAATGTTGTTGTGATTGCATTAGGGAATTAACAGCAAGAATCTGGATTTTCATAGCTCTTCACTGACACGGCCTTTAAAATGAGTTCCATTACATCAAGTGTGGATGCTAACGCTTATGACATGCATTGTCGTGTTTGTTCTACAGCTGTGTAAATGGTAATCTTAAAGGCACTATAAACTCTTGAAGCTTTTAGTCATTACAGGAATGCATAAAATAAAAATTCAAAGTACCAGTCTTTGCTCTATATCTTGTTTCCTATTCTATATTAATATATAAAGGTGTCCTCAGTAAACTACAGAATTACTTTTAATGACTGCAGAGTATTTGATAACATGAGCACACCATTTGAGTGTTTTTCTTAAGTCTTTACAGCTTTTGTTTGCTTTTGGTGTCAGATTGGACCCCAGCCTTTGGGCTGTGGGTGCATAAGTACTGTCCCACTGAGCTGAGCTACAGTCTTAGCCCTGTGACCTACTGGTAGATGTAAAAGTTGCCTCCTGTTTGTCAGTAAAATAAGTGTGTAATTATTCTGTAAGAAAGATAGGGAAGTAGAAATCGTAGGACCTGAATAAGCACATCTGATTGCTAACTGGTGATGATGGTCTTCACTCCTGCCAGCACTGAATTAGCACTAGCTTTCTTTTTTCCTTTTGATGTCATTTTGTACATATTTTTGAAGAATGTGATGATTTGCTACATGCATACCTGTCAAGGTATTTTAGCTTTCCACTTCTTTAAACATTTATCGTTCCTTGTTGGCATTCTTCACACGCCCCTTCTCGTTGCTTATAAACTGTGTCCTAAGACTGAGCCGGTCTTACTGTTACTGGACTGTTGTTTCAGGATTCAGGCCTGGATCTCCGGTGAGGCAGCCTATCCTTTGATTTATCAAGTAACTTGTTTATCCAGAGTTGTGCTCATGCTCAACCTCTGCCTCTGTTTAGCCCCCTCTTTTCCTTCTCCCCTCATTCCCTTTTATGTTTTTCATAGTAGTTTGCATGATTCTCTAGTTCTGCGCATTTTCAGTGTAGTTAATTTTTTTTTACTAGTACTGTATGTAACTTGATGTCTTTATTACTGAAAATATTTTTATATAGTCAGATTTATCTGTTTTGATGACTTCTGAGCTTTCTTAGAATGTTTTGCAAGAATCTGTTCAAAGATTATGCACGTATTTATCGTATTTTCTTTTTTTTTTTTCAATATTTATTTACTTATTATGTATACAATATTCTTTCTGCCTGTATGCCTGAAGGCCAGAAGAGGGCACCAGATCTCACTACAGATGGTTGTGAGCCACCATGTGGTTGCTGGGAATTGAACTCAGGACCTTTGGAAGAGCAGGCAACGCTCTTAACCACTGAGCCATCTCTCCAGCCCCCTATTTATTGTATTTTCATGTAGCGCTTTAAAACTTGTTTTTTGCATGTGGGGTTGTGACAGATTTAGCTGTGCTGTCACGCTGTCCTGGAATTCACTCTGTAGACCAGGCTGGCCTTGAACTCACAGAGATCTGGCAGCCTCTTCCTTCTGAGTGTTGGGATTAAAAGCCAGCACCACCACGTCCAGGTGGTTCCTTTTTTTTTTTTTGAAACTTCTTCCTTGTTTCTGAGATTATAATTGTACAGTTTGTTCCTTCTTTTTCCAAAGCCTCCAATATGCTTTTTCTATTTTGCAAATTCACGACCTTGTTTTCATTAATTTTTGTTACATGCATACACATCTTCCTAAATACAAATTTCTCTGTGTGAATAATGCCATTTATATGTATAGTTACAGTATTGACTATTTGGTATTTGATAACCTATTTAGGAATAAATGCTTTTCTTTTTGTTTTTTTTTTTGTTTTTTTGTTTTTTTTCGAGACAGGGTTTCTCTAGCTTTGGAGCCTGTCCTGGAACTAGCTCTTGTAGACCAGGCTGGCCTCAAACTCATGATCCGCTTGCCTCTGCCTTCATAGTGTTGGGATTAAAGGCGTGCGCCACCACCGCCTGGCAGGAATAAATGCATTTCTAAAGAGCATTTTAAAACCGCTAAAAATAGTCTTTAAAAAAGTGGGACTGGAGAGGGTGCCGAGTAGTTAGTTACAAGTGCACTTGCTGCTCTTTCAAAGGATCTAGGTTGGATTCCCATCACCAACAAGGTGGCTCAGCCCTCTTGTAATTCCAGTTCCAGAAGATCTACTGGCCTCTTTTGGCCTCTAGGGGTACTGTATGAACATGGCATACAGGTATACATGCAGGTGAAACACCAATACACATAAAAATAGCTAAAAAATTTTTAAAAAGCCCCAAATATCAAAAATAAATATGCAAAGATAATGATTTGTATGAGGGTGAGTTTATAAAAGTTGAGTTTTGCAGATACAGTGAGCATGATCACATTACATGCCTACTCTATCCTGGTTTTCCAAACATTCTTTCAACTTTAGTTGACTCAGTGTACTTACTATCCTTAAAGCATTTAACAGTCTTTTAAAAATAAACCAAATGCTGTCTAGAAGTGGTATTCACTTTAGTCCGGTTTGTCTTGAGGCTACCTCCTGAGGTTGCATTCTAGGCCATGTAGACAAAGAGGGTTTGCGCCATGTGAAGCCATAAAAAACTGTCCTGCTAGGGAAAGACAGCTAAGTGGCCAGGAGTGCTGGTTACTCCTAGTGGGCCTGGTTCTATTCTCCCCACCCATGTGATGACTCCAGTGTAACTCCAAGGATTTGACATTCTTTTCTGACCTCCTTGGGGGACCAAGGACACAAGTGGTGCACAGAAGTACATGCAGGTAAAATACTCACATGCATAAACAAAATGAAACAAAAGACTCCTTAAAGCTGTAAGGGACAGGAGCATCTTCAGAGTAGTGCAGCTTGCCGGTTAGGTGGCAGTTGTCTTTTTTTTTTTTTAAATATTTATTTATTTATTATGTACACAATATTCTGTCTGTGTGTATGTCTGCAGGCCAGAAGAGGGCACCAGACCTCATTACAGATGGTTGTGAGCCACCATGTGGTTGCCGGGAATTGAACTCAGGACCTTTGGAAGAGCAGGCAATGCTCTTAACCACTGAGCCATCTCTCCAGCCCCCTGTTTTTCTTTTTTGAGACAGGGTTTCTCTGTAGCTTTGGAGCCTGTCCCGAAACTAACCTTATAAGACCAGGTTGGTCTCGAACTCATAGAGATCCACCTGCCTCTGCCTCCCGAGTGCTGGCATGTGCCACCACCGCCTAGCTTTTTAAGGATTTTTATTTTGTGAGTGTGAATGTTTTGCCTGCATGGGTGTATGTGTACCATGTGGATGCCTGGTGCCTACAGAAGCCAGAAGAGGGTGTCAGAGTCCTTGGAACTTGTCACAGATGGTTTTGATCTATTGTGTGAGTGCTGGGAACAAAACCCAGGGCCTCTGTAAGAGCAGCAAGTGTTCTTAGCCTCTAAGTTATCTCTTAGCCCCACCAGTTATTACCTCACTACTGGGAAGGCTAGATTAGAGTCAGCCTAGACTGGAGCTTCTGTACAGTAAGACCTGTTTTTACAAATAAAGTTTATTTTGTATTCACTCCTGTAGTTCATTTAGTACTTTGCTTTAATTGGCTAGACATGGAAAAAATACCTTCTGGCTCTTCTGATTTTACTGGCATGCTCTTTAAATAAAAGTCCTCTGTCTTTTTTTTGTTGTTGTTTTTTTGTGGCACTATCTCGCCTTTTTGGGTGCATTGTAAATGATTATAAGTGAGTGAAGTGTAAATCACATAGGAAGAAAATATTGAGCTGTAGTTGAGGGACATGAATTGTAGTCTTTGAATTGTTCATTACCTCTTTGGTTTGGATTTGTTCTGTAGCAGTTGGGTATAATAGATTGGTGATAGGCTTAGTCCTAAAGGTGTATTTTTTTCTCCTTCATTCTGTAAGTTTCCTTAGAGCAGACCTTTGGGTTTGTACAGTACACTTGCCAAGCACACTGGATCTCAACTAGATTTTTTTTGGTTTTTCGAGACAGGGTTTCTGTGTGGCTTTGGAGCCTGTCCTGGAACTAGCTCTGTAGACCAGGCTGGTCTCGAACTCAGAGATCTGCCTGCCTCTGTCTCCCGAGTGCTGGGATTAAAGGCATGCGCCACCATCGCCCGGCTCAACTAGATTTTTTAGTAGTAAACAGATGATAGAGCTGGAGAAAGGAAATAGTATCACATTCCCATGTATATTCAGTCCCTGCAGAAGCCAGAAGACGATGTTGAATCACCTGGAACAAGCTGGAGTTTCAGGCAGTTGTGAGGTGCCTGATGATTGGTGGGTCCTAGGAACTGGGCCTGGGTCCTCTGCATAAGCAACAAGTACTTTTAATCTCTGAGCCTCTTGATACTGTTTTTTTGTTTGTTTGTTTGTTTGTTTTTTTCGAAACTGGGTTTCTCTGTAGCTTTCGAGCCTTCCCTGGAACTAGCTTTTGTAGGCTAGGCTGGCCTTGAACCTACAGAGATCCACCTGCGGGCCTGGAATTGAAGGCGCGCACCACCACCACCTGGCCCTTGATACTGTTTGTTTTTTGATCACAACTAATAGTATTTAATGACTTCATGATAATTGCTTAATACAATAGTTTTTTCTATAGCATTTTTCCTCCTCTTTGGTGATGTGTGCTTCTCCATTTATGAAGTCTATTGTACTTAGTGTAAAACCCAACTTTTTGAGGTCTGACTTTGTAACAAATTGTTAAATGGTATTTGCTGCCTTTATTGGGCTTCCTTTTGGACAGACTTGGTGGGCTTATGCTGGAGAGTGCTCTCGTGGATATAACAGCAGCTGTTCTTTTCTTCTACAGGTTAGACCAAAGCCATTGCTTTTGAAGTTGTTAAAGTCTGTTGGTGCGCAAAAAGATACTTATACTATGAAAGAGGTGAGCAGAACCAAGAGATAGAGAATTGATGTCTTTTTTTCCTTTTTTGATTTTATTATGTATACAGTGTTCTGTCTGTATGTACACCTGCAGACCAGAAGGGGGTGCCAGATCTCATTACAGATGGTTGTGAGTTACCATGTGGTTCCTGGGAATTCATTCTACTTAGGTCCTCTGGAAGAACAGCCAGTGCTCTTAACCACCGAGCCATCTCTCTAACCCGAATACTTAATAGTTAATACTCTTAATAGTTAATAATAGTCTTAATAGCCATATGTAGTATTTTTTTCAAGTTTGTGGGTAAGATTTGTTATATAGAAAGATTTTGTAATAAGCAGGGACACTGTTTTGTGACCATTTGAACTATATTTTGAAGCTAAAAATACTAATTTATATGACTTTCTTTTTTTGAGACAAGGTTTTTCTATGTAGCTCTGATGTCCTGGAAATCTCTTTATAGACCAGACTGGCCTCTAACTCACAGAAGTCCACCTGCCCATGCCTCTGAGTGCTTGGGGTTATAGAATTCTTAGCATTTGTGTTGTGAGCTCATTTGGCAAATTGGTAAAAGTCTCTGATTTGTAATTTCTCAGAATCATTTAAATGCATAACAGTAAACAAATTTATGATAATGTACTTTTAGTTACTTTTTAATTTTTAAAGCTTTATTTATTTTGTGTATATGTACATGTATAAAGGAGATTAAAGGACATTTTGAGGAATCAGTTCTCTCCTACCCGGTGAATCCTGGGTAATCAGACAAGGGTCGTCTGGCTTGGCAGGAAGCACCTTTACCTTTTGAACCATCTCACCTGCCCAGTATAAACCTTTTACATTAACAAAATACGGGGCTGGAGAGGTGGCTCAGCAGTTAGGAACACTGACTGCTCTTCTAGAAGACCCAAATTCAATTCCCAGCTTGCACATGGCAACCCACAGCTGTCTGTAACTTCAGTTTCAGGGCACCCTCACCCAGGCATACATTCAGGCAGAACATCAGTGCACATAAAAACAAAACAAAATACTGACAGTAAGTTTGAATTTAGTGTAGTAAGGAATGAAATAAAATGTTAAAATATTTTTTTTAGGGATAGCACAGTACAAAAACAGTTTGTTTATTGGTGACAGAAATTAAAAATATTGTCATTTGTTGCCTATATTCATAATTGATGAGAAAACTAAGTTTCAGTTCAAATTTAGTGAAAATGAAGATCATACCCCCTGCCCATACCCCCTCCCCATCACAATTGTTGAATTCCCTCAATTTTATCGAAGGACTTCTTGGGTATCCCTGGGTCCCAGGTTGGAACTTGTGCTCTAGAGCTACAAGAGTACAACGTACTGTACTGAAATCCCTGGTGAGTTGATTCCATGAACCTGTCGTCTGTTTTCGTGGACACAGCATTGTACTGTTGTTTACCTTAAAGTTGTTTATGAAAGTATGGTTTTCAGTGAGTGGCTGGGCAGATGTAGACAATTTCAGTGTGAGAGATACAAGTGTTATCTTGTTTACTTAAAACACTGAAGTTTTGTTCTTATGACTGGTTAGTGGGACAGGAAGAGACTGAATCAGCTATACTGTTAGAAACCTCTTAGAAGATACTTTCTAGGAGGAACCTGTTTTTCTTGTCCCACTGCCTGCAGCAGCGTCTGTGATCATGGATGTGTAGGCGCGTTCCTTTAGTGTTGATTGACTCACTGGATGGTGATGGCACACATATTTAATATCAGCACTCAGGAGGCTGGGGCAGGCGGATCTCTGAGTTGAAGGCCAGCCTGGTCTACAGAGCAGGACAGTCAGAGCTGTAGAACCCTATCTCGAAAAACAAAACAAAACAAAATAAGTTGATTGATTCCTGCTTAGCTACTAAAACTACTAAGTCTCTTAAGTGTTAAGTGATGTTTTTAGGGTCATTAACTTTTTGGGTTGACCTTTATAAAATTAGTTAAGGAAATAAACAAGAAAGTATGGATTTAGCAGTAGACAGAGTAGAAAATAGATCAAAGCCATCAAAAAGATGTTGGGTGCTTGTATTGAGCTGTATGCAGTGGCTCAGTGATGTTCTTCTGTTCTCCACAGGGCATTGCCTTCCAAGTCCCTTACTTTAAAACATAAAACTTTTAATGCAGTGTATGTACAGTTTTCCTTATGCTTTGATATCTCTATATTACCTAATACATGATGTAAGCAGTTGTTAATACTGTATTATTTAAGGAGTATTGACAAGCAAAAACATTTCCTTGTTTAGGACAGATCTCTGGAGTTAATTTAGACCCAGAGTTGGATGTGGGACTTAGAGCTGTTTATATTGTCTGTGCCTGTTTTCAGTTCTTTCTCCTGGGGCACTTGAGAGAGTAGTGAAAACCAGTATGGGGCAGTAAAAATGCACTGGAATAGGGGTCAGTCCTAGAGTGGTTTCCTCATCCTTTTTTATGTTTCTTTCTATTTTGGCGGTGCTCGGTGTCAGACCAAGGGGCGGTCTTTTCATTTCCATCCCGTGATAACAATTGTACTGACAGCTGCACTGTGCACTGTAGTATGCTTACAGACTTGCCTTGTTGATGGGCTGATTTTGGGATAACAGTGTGTGCTAAAACTGATTTATGGAGCACAGAGCACTACTGTTTAATTTAATAGTAGTGGTTGGGACCATGGACTACTCGGGTTGATTGCAGTAATAACTGAGACTGTCTGATTGGGAGATGCTATTGGTGATTTTCCTGTTCCTCTGGGATGACTTCAGAGCTGTTGAAGTTTTAGGTGATTGTTTTCTTCATTTTTTTTTTGTTTTGCATTTTTGCCTTCCCTTTCTTTCCTAGAATGTTAGTATCTAGATTTCTGAGCAGAATTAAAGTTTATGAGAAAAAAGAAAAGAAACTCATTTAAGTAATGTGAAGGAAAGGAACAGTTACTTCTGTTTTCATCAACTTAAAAAGAGCTTCTAGACACAAAATGGTCTTGTATAGGATTGTGGATGTGGTTGTTTAGATAAGGGGGTATTACTCAATGTATGCAAAACTGATAATTAGTTTCCTTTAATACTTAAAAATGACATTTCTATTTCAGATTATATTTTATCTTGGCCAGTATATTATGACTAAACGATTATATGATGAGAAGCAGCAACATATTGTGTATTGTTCAAATGATCTTCTAGGAGACTTGTTTGGAGTGCCAAGCTTCTCCGTGAAAGAGCACAGGTAAATAAATCAGAAAGCTGCAGCTCGCCTCCATCTCTGTCCCCGTCAGAGAGAAACTGTGGCCATGCAGACAAGATGCTCTACTGCTGCTGACACTCCTGGCCCTGATACTCATTTGGGGAGGGGGTAGTATATTGTTTGGGAACCTGAATTCCTGGCGTATTACAAGCCCGTTTGTTGATATATGTTGTTGTTTGTTTAATTGTGTGTGAGCGTGGCGTTCAGAAGATAGCTCCCTCCACTGTGTGAGTTCTTAGGATTGAACTCAGGCCATCAGGCCTGTCCAGTCTTCGGTTGTTTGGGCGTGTAAGGGATCTAACTTCACTCAGCTCTAGGTTCTCTATTTATAATTTTTCTTTTCCTTACAAGGAAAATATATACAATGATCTACAGAAACTTGGTGGTCGTAAGTCAGCAAGGTAAGTTAATTTTGAATACTCTGAAAATACTGTAGCTCTGAAGACAGTTCTTTCTGACTGAGGGTCTCATGTATCCTAGTCTAACCTCAAGCTCACTATGTAGTTGAGAACCCTTGAGCTTTTAGAAAGTGTTTGAGTATCTTGTTGTGTGTGTATATGATACATGTCTGTGGGTGGGACACGGGCCATGATGTCCATGCGGAACTCACGCTGCATTCTTTTTATGTGGGCTCTAGAAATCCTCCTCAGACTTTTAGGCTCCTGCCAGTCCCTCTAACCGTGTTTTAAGGATTGGAGACATACTTAGTGGAAGAGTGCTTTCCCAGCCTGTGTGTAGTTCTGCTGCAATCCCTAGCACTGTAAAGTAAAAGGCAGAACAAAACGGTACAGAGACATTGTTGCTATCTGTGTGCATGTATTTTGTATTTCTGGTTCTCTTATTTATTATTTTAGTCACCTCTTTCAGTGCTGACTAATTTTGTTGTAAATTATTACTTATTTTTATGTGTGTCAGTGTTTTGCCTGTGTGTATGTCTGTGTACCATCTGTGTGCAGTGCCTGTGAGGACAGAGAAGGCCATCAGGTCTAGAACTGGAATTACAAACTGGAATTACAGACAGTTGTGAGATATCCAGATTTGTCTGGAATAATAGCCAATGCTCTTAACCACTGAGCCATAGTTCCAGCCTCTGTTTACTTTTTTGCTTTGTTTTGAGATTGGATCCCTGTAAATTTTCTAGGCTGGTTTGGAACTCAGTCATGCTGCTCTCCCAAGTAACTGGGATTACAACCCACATGGCATTCATTCATTTATTCAGCACTGCTGGGAACTGGACCCAGGGACTCATCTGTGCTTGGAAAGTGTTGTTTTAGCTAGCTGCCTCAACAGCCCTGCGGCCAGTGGTGGCACACGTCTTTAATCCTAGCACTCAGGTGGTAGAAACAGGTGGATCTCTTGAGTTGAAGGCCAGCCTGGTCTCCAAAGTGAGTTCCAGGACAGCCAGAGCTCTTACACAAGGAAACCAACCAACCAACCTCCCTCCCTCCCTCCCTCCCTCCCTCCCTCCCTCCCTCCCTCCCTCCCTCTAATGTGTGTGGGTGTTTTTTGTTTTGCCTGTGTGTATGTTTGTGCATCCCAAATGGGAAGTACCCACAGAGGCCAGAAGAAGGGAATTGATCTCCTAGACTATTGTAAGTGAGCCGCTACCTCTTGCAAGAGTGTCCCGTGCTATTACTACAACCCTCTTTTGAAAAAAAATTAATTATGGAGCCTGATGTGGTGATGCATACCTTCAGTCTCAGCACTTGGGAGGCACAGGCAGATGGACCTGTCTAGCCAAGTCTACATAATGAGACACTGTCAAAGAGAAAAGTTTGTGTGTCCCCTGTATGTGGGTGTGATATGCACATGAGTGCAGGAGTCCACAGCAGCCAGAGGTGTTAGATTCCTTAGAGTGGAGTTACACGGGGTTTTGAGCCACTTGCCATGAGTGCTGGGAAACCGAACTTAGGACCACTGTAAGAGCAGTGTGTGTTCTTACCCACTGAGTCATGTCTCCAGTCTCATCATTTTCCTTAAAAAACAAAAAACAAAAAAACCCCAGAAAACTCAACCTACATTGACTTGTGCTTCTGTGAGCACTTTTATGTGCTGTGATGTGCATATGATGTCAGCTGACAGCTTGAGGGAGTCACGTGGGTCCTGAAGATCAGACTCTGGAGTGAGCTCGGGTCATAAGGTTTGGGCAGCAAGTTTCCTTATTTCCTGGCCTGTCTTGCCAGGCCCAGTGATTCTTTTTAAGAATTACTTTATGCATAATTATAATAGGAGTATAAACTTGAGTGGGAAATGGCTGTGAACTAAAACTATTATAAAAAGTATAATACAAAATGTATCATACAATGTTGAATGCCCCGTTCATGTTTGTTGAAACCTTGGGTTATCAGTTAGAATTTCTTTGAAAAATAACTAATATTAAAGGCTACTAGAAGTTGATCAGACCTTGAAATGAATTGAGATGTTTGCGACCTAAGTAGGACCTTGCTCTTTTCTTGCCCCCTTTCTAGTCTTTCTTGAATAGACAGTCATTTCCATTTTTTAAGTAAGCAGCAGTTTAGCTCTGCTTGAAGTAGTCTGTTTGTAGTGTTAACGTGCACACTGACGCTGAGCTACCTACTCAGACTGACTCAACTCAGTTTTGGGATGCAGCCTTTTGAGACTTTAGTAAAGGTACTTGGTTTTCATTCTATAAAGATACACACATGGAATAGTGTTTTGATACTTTTTAAAGAAAAGGGTTGGTCTTCTTCTTAAACCCTCCTTCTCTCTTCTCCCTCCTCCCTTTTTTTTTTAAAAGACAGTATATCACTACATAGCCCTGGCTGGGCTAGAGCTCACTATATAGACCAGGCAGACCTTGAACTCACAGAGATCCACCTGTGTCTGTCTCTTTAAGTGTAGAAGGGAGCTGTGGGCTGCTTCCTGCTCCTGGCCACCTGGCTAGCTTATGCCCCCAAATAACAACACACAAACTGTATTCATATAAACACTGCCTGGCCCATTTCTATTAATGTGTGTAGCACCGAGGTGTCCATCCTGGGTTGGAGCTTTATTGCGTCTGCCCCAGAGAGCAGAGCTAATGCGTCTTAGCTCACTTCCTCTTCCTCCCAGCATTCTTTTCTGTTTACTTCAAGGCTGGCTTATCAAATGGGCCGAGGCAGTTTCTTTATTAGACCAGGCTGACCTCGAACTCACAGAGATCTGCCTGCTCTGCTTCTGCCTTCCAAGTACTGGGATTAATGGTGTGCACCACCACTGCCCGGCTTATTTTACTTTATAATTACTGTTTTAAAGTTGAATTTATGTCCATGTTTTAGCATGCAAATGACACTTGGGACATACATGGCTAATGCTTGTTGAAAGGTTAAATTTTGTACAGGGTTGGGTTAAACTGGTATATGTTGAATTCTTATTCTTTGTTTTGAGTCAGTTTTTCCTTTTTCTTAGAGTCTTCAGACTCCGGCACATCAGTGAGTGAGAACAGATGTCAGCCTGCAGGTGGGAGTGATCAGGAGGTAATAGTTAATTTATTTCTTACTCTTCTACAAGGTTTCTTTTTAAAACTTTCTATTTGTGTGTATTGTCCTTGAGTGTTTGCATTCCCGGGCCAGTAGTGGATGCCGTATCACCTGGAGCTGGAGTTACAGGTGGTTGTGAGCTGCCCCAGATGTGAGTGATGGGAGCCAAAGTTATCCAGTCCAGAACAGCACATGTTCTTAATCTCTAACTCATCTCTCCAGCTTCATGACAAATAGTTCTTGAAAATTGGGAAGGTTATATAAAACAGAGCTCGAAGCAGCCTGTGCTGTGTTACTTTGTCATATTTTACATTTTCTTGTGTGTTTAGGACCCTGTGCGAGAGCCACAAGAAGAGAAGCCTTCATCTTCAGATTCATTTTCTAGACCGTCTACCTCATCTAGAAGGAGAGCAATTAGTGAGACAGGTATATATGAGTAATTATTTGGCATATTACATAGTTGTTTGGGGGTTCTTCCTTTAATACTGTGGTTTTGGGGTTAGATGGCCTTTTCACAGTTGCCTAAGATCATCATAAAACAGATATTTACATTTATGATCCCTAACAGTAGCAACAAAAATAACTTTGGTTGGGGTCACCACACCATAAGGAGGAACTGTATTAAAGGGTCGCCACATTAGGAAGAACCATTGCTCTAGACCCCTGGTTTTGGTTCTGTAATAAAAGATGAAGTCTTGTTTTCTATTTTAATTATTTTTTTGAGACAGTATCTCTGCAGAGACCAGGCTGGCCTCACTCACAGATTGACCTGCCTCTGCCTCCCAGGTGTTAGGATTAAAGATGTGTACCACCATATCTAGTATACTCAAATTTTTAACGCTTAGTCTTGACAGAAATATTGTATATTGTTGGGTCAGTAAGAGCTCTAAATGGATCCAGTTTATTGTAACTTTTGGAGGTAAAGTTCAGAAAAAACATTGGAAACTTTTCAGTGTTTTTAGTTGGACAGATTCAGTGAAACACTGACTTTAAGAATGTAAATGGTTGACTTTTGTTACAGATAGGAACTAAGACATTACAGTTTCTGAATCAGCCACAGCACAGGGATTTAACTACCTGTTTCCCTTTAATACATAGAAGAAAACTCAGATGAACTACCTGGTGAGCGGCAAAGGAAGCGCCATAGATCCCTTTCCTTTGATGAGAGCCTGGCTTTGTGTGTGTTGAGAGAGATATGCTGTGAAAGAAGCAGCAGCAGTGAGTCCACAGAGACCCCCTCACATCAGGTATGTGTTGGTTTTGATTATTTAAGAAATACTTTAGATGTGTTTTATTATTATCTATGTGTTATTTATATATTTATTTAGGTATATATGTTTTTTGGACACAGGGTTTCTCTGTGTAACAGCCCTGACTATCCTGGAACTTGCTTTGTAGACCAGGCTGGCCTCGAATTCAGAGAGATCTGCCTGCCTCTGCCTCCCAAGTGCTGTGATTAAGGTGTGTGCTACCACCACCACCACCAGGATTATTTTTTATGTAAGGGTTTTGTCAGCTAGTATGTTTCACATGCATGCGCTATCCTTGGAGGCCAGAAGAGGATGTTGCATCCCCTGGACCATAGTATGAGGGTGGTTATGGCCTCTGTGTGTGTGTGGAACTTGGGTCATCTGTGAGAGCATCAAGTGCTCTAAACTCCTGAGTCATCTCTGGAGTCCTGTTTTCCAGTTTTAATTTTTTTTTTCAAGTCTTAGTCCTTAAAGTTCTTTTTTTTTTTTTTTTTTGGTTTTTCGAGACAGGTTTCTCTGAGGCCTTGTAGCCTGTCCTGGAACTCACTCTTGTAGACCAGGCTGACCTCAAACTCACAGAGATTCACCTGCCTCTGTCTCCTGAGTGCTGGGATTAAAGGCGTGCACCACCACCACCCAGCAAGTCCTTAAAGTTCTAACAAACTTATAAATAGAATGCCTGTTACGGGCCCATTGAGAGGAACATTTTGGTTCAAGAGGTGGGGTTTTCACTGGGGATAGACGTGACTGAGAGAAGAGGCAGAGCCAAGGGATGTGCTGCCAGGAAGCTAGGGTGGGGCTTTTTCAACAGTAGCTTGCCATCCCCCTCAAACCTTTATTTTGTTCCCTAGTTTTATAATAAATAAACATAAAAGGAATCTTTAACAAGTGCCCTTGTTTGATGTGAGACTGATGCTGAACACAGTGGTAAAATTTAATCTTAAATCTGTATAGAGCTCCTGCTTCTAGTCCTAGGTTTGGAGAGAAGGGGAGAATAGAGTAGCGGTGCTCCTGGGAAATGAGTACAGATTCCGTCCTCGCTGACGTCATCTTAGGTGTGGACCACTGTACTAGTGATCAGCTCTCACAGCTCAGGTGTGTTGGGGCAGAAAGCAAACTGAACATTTAGAAGTTACACTTTTTAAATAAGCGAAGGAAACTGAAATTCATCTCAGTTACGTACTGTAGAAATCTAAGGGAAGTTTGCTTTGATTGCTTCCTTGTTCGTTCTCCTTGCCAGAGATCAAACCCAGAAATAAGTTCGCACATGGTAGGCAAGCACTGTATCGCTATACACTTCAGCCTCCTGTGCCCCACTGAAGACGACTTTGGGAACTTTAGCTTTGTTGGAGTTCTGTATCAATAAAGATGACACCAATATTCACTATCCATGTACAAACCTACATTGCACAGAGCTAATCAGCAAATAGGCTTCTGATTTCTAGGTCTGTGTATGAGAGATATTAAATTCAGACTGTGCTGGTTTATTTGTTGAAAGTTGAACTGTAATAACAGCTTTTTTTTTTTTTTTTTAAATTTTGAGACAGGGTTTCTCTGTGTAATCCTGACTGTCCTAGAACTCTTTTTATAGACCAGGCTGGCCTCAAACTCAAAGAGACCTGCCTGCCTCTGCCTCCCAAGTGCTGGGATTAGAGGTGTGTACCACTGCCACCTGGCTTCAAAACAGCTTTCGATATTGCATTTGAAAACAGCATGTTTGTTTATGTGCGTGCGTGCGGATTATGTCTGCCACAGTGCATTTGTGAGGGATGTGATGAGGTCAAAGGACAGCTCGAGGTAATCGGTTTCTCTTTCCACCATGTGGTGAAGTTTCAGAGGTAGAGAACTCAGTGCCTCAGTCTTGGCATTGTTATCCGTGAGCCATCTCTGGTCCCCAACAGTGTTGTCAAACACCATATAGTTAACCTTTTGGGTCCCGTTCGCTTTGGTCTCTGTTGGATCTTCTTAATTTGGAAAAGCAACCATAGATGTGTAGACACACATGCATGGCTTTGTTCAGGAAAGATTTGTTTATAAAAATACACTGGTGTTAAGATAATACAGCTTGCAGACAACTGCTGCAGAAAGTCTGATTCTAGAGTTGAGTGAAGGGACACTGTTGGGTTACCAGAGATGTGACCGACTGTCCTAACCTGTGTCAGTGGAAGTTGTGTAGGAATTAGAGCTAGTCCTTGAAGAGTTGCTTTTTCTACTGCTTTATCAACATCACTTCAAGTCCCTATTTTGAAATTTATAAAATAATAACACTGTTTTTGTTGATTATATTAATTCAGACTCCTTTCATGCCTCAAGGGACTGTATTCTCTAGAAGTTAGATGATGGATCTGAAGTTGACCTGTGTCCTGACTCTTAGCGTAGTGTACTCTTCTCAGTTATAGCTCAGGATCCAGCTTGTGGTCAGCTTAGTAGAGGATTTTAAGTTGAATCTCTCTTATGTTTTTTTGAGACTGAACCTCTCTAGTCCTGACTATTGGCTGTCCTCTGTAGGCCAGGCTGGTCTTGAACTCACAGATAATCCTCCTGCCTCAGCCTCCTGAGTGCTGGGATTAAAGGTGTCCGCCACCATACTCAGCCCTTTAAATTGAATCTCTTGATTGAGAAGATTATAGCCTTGGTATGTGTTCTTACCCTTGGTTAGCATAGACAGATAACATTAGGTTCTGAAGCTGTGAGTTATTAAATCCTAAAATGTGGGGTCAGTTGAAAATACACAGAATTGTAAAAATAAATTTGAAAATTTGTCTTGAAGCTTTTCAAATCAAGTTATTCTGGGCTGGCAGCACAGTCTTAATCACAGCATTCAGGAAGCAGCGTCCAGTTCTAGGCCAGTTAAGGCTACAAAGGTAGATCCTGTCTCAAAACCCAAATAGCAGATTTGTATTTGTGCAGTAACTAGCATTCTGACACGCTAATAGTGTAATTAAGGTAAGTCTTAGCCTTTTTTGTATTTTATAGAGAAGCTTGCAGTTACGCTTCATCTAATTAATAGGCGTGTATATAATCAATAATTGCATAAATAGGAAAGGTTATTAAACATGGTATTGTTAGAGGGTTTAGCCAAACAAAGGTGACTGGGATTTAGAAGCTCAAATTATTTTAGGGAGGGAAAGTTAGTGGAAGAATTAGGAAACAGAATCTGACCGGAGTGTGGGTGTTGAGTAGGATAGAGTGTGTTTAGCTGAGGGCATTTGGAAATGCTAATGCAGTCATACTGAGTGTAACTTCAGTGCTAAGGCCCTTTGACCTTTTTCTTTCATGTAGTAGAATTTTGAGCAGGGAAGATTGAATATTAATGAACCTCAACCTTGCGCCAGTCTGTGCTACATGAACAGGAGGAGGAAATAGTGGCCCAGGATGAATTAGGAAGCTCTTACTGAAGCCTAGAGGCAATGTCTTTAAGTTCACTTTATTCTTTTCCCATAGGATCTTGATGATGGTGTAAGTGAACACTCAGGTGATTGGTTGGATCAGGATTCGGTTTCGGATCAATTTAGTGTAGAATTTGAGGTTGAGTCTCTTGACTCCGAAGATTACAGCCTGAGTGAAGATGGGCACGAGCTCTCAGATGAGGATGATGAGGTGGGTTTCCATGGTTGCTAGCTTTTTAATAAGATTGGAGTCACTTGAAATTTTTGCTTTTTCATTTGTGAGTTTAAGACAAAATATTACAGCTTCTGGTTTATTATAATCTCATATTACTAAGTCAGAAACTTAGGCATTAATGGACATTCTTGTATGGTCTGCCCATAAACTTCTCCATTTGGTTCTACTATTTGTTTGTTTGTTTTTCTTGAGACAGAGTATCACCATGTAGCCCTTGGCTGATCCTGAACTGTCTGTGTAGACCAGGTGGACTCACAGTGATCTGCCTGCCTCTGCCTCCAGAGTGCTTGGATCAAAAGCAAGCGTCATTACTCCTATTCCTCTCTTTTAATAATAATTTGTTTTTCACAAATATAAAACATGCAGCAAACATCCATGTCAGATGGTGCCTGTATATCTCTTTCTTGGGAGTGACTATACTTTTAACATTTCTAGTTGTTTGTTGTTTTCTGGCTAATAACTTAGAATTTGTAAAATAGGTTTTCTTGAAATTTTTTTTTGGGGGGTTTTCCTAGACAGGGTTTCTCTGTAGCTTTAGAGCCTGTCCTGGATCTAGCTCTACAAAGACCAGGCTGGCCTCGAACTCACAAAGATCCACCTGTCTCTGCCTCCTGAGTGCTGGGATTAAAGGCGTGCGCCACCACCGCCCGGTTTTTCTTGAATATTTTGTTTGCTAAGTATTAACAACTCCGGGCTAGAGAGGTTAAGAGTGCTGGCTGTTCTTCCAGAGATCCTGAGTTCAATTCCCAGGAACCACATGGTGGCTCACAATGATCTGTAATGAGATCTGGCGCCCTCTTTTGGTGTGCAGACGTGCATGAAAGCAGGACATTATAAATAAATATTTTTTTTAAAAAAAGTAGTTAAACAACTCTTGCCATGGTGGGTAAAGAGTTTACTCTTCTACTTTGTCTACTTTACTGGAACTGCGTTTGACTTGCCCTTCAGATCTCATGGAGAGTTAGTGGCTCTAGCTATTTGTTTAGGACTTATTAAGAATTCAGCCTTCTTGGTTGAGAGGTGGTAAATTGATGCTAATGAATTTGTCTTATTAGGTCTATCGAGTCACAGTGTATCAGACAGGAGAAAGTGATACAGACTCCTTTGAGGGAGACCCTGAAATCTCCTTGGCTGTAAGTATACAGATACTTCACAGAAATAAGGACGGCTCTGAGATGAGGATTGGGAAAAGTTAGAGTGAGTTAATTCTATACAATTAACAATTTTATACTCTTATGACTTAGAGTATTTTTCCTTCTTTGTTGTAGTAGAATCTGTTGATACATTTGTTTGGTTTTATGGGATGGAATTTAACCTTGAATATATTGGACCCCTGAAACATCCATCCTCGTCTAACAAGACCTTTTGGTTTTGGTTTTGGGGATGAGTGGAAGCCACACTTAGCCAGAATCAAGGAATCGGTGTGGGAGAATAAATGGACTTTACCCTCATTGCTTCTGCATTAGTCCGTTTGCCAGGCAAGGTAAACTGGATATATTTATCCAGGGTTCACTAGGAAGTTCACCCTTCAGTGTATGCAAGGATACAGGACATGTTCAGTGATGACTCAGGGATGCGGGAGAGTGTGCTTCTCCAGTTGTGTGAAGAGAAATTGGGATAAGGAAGACACACTGAGCAGTTAAGAGTCCAGGAGAACATTGACAAGGCTGGATTGTGATGAGAATGGTATATTGGAGCTCTGGTAGCTGACGAGAATGGTTTTAGATTTCTCTTGTGGATGAAATGGGGATGTTCAGTTTGTTTGTTTGTTTGTTTTAGTTTTTTAAATAGTGCTAGAGATTGATCCCAGACGTGCAGTTATTATTTCACACAGTTCTCCATGTTTGTGTATACATGCAGGGAAAGTGTCTAACATCTGCTCTCTTAGCTAATTTCTGGTATAAGCATTAACTCTGTTTCTCATGGGCTTTTTACCTATTTTATGTAAAACATGAAATGCTGAAAATTATCTATGTGATAGACTTTTACATCAGGCGTACTGTGACGTTGCTAGCCTTGCTGTGACTAATAACAAGAGTTAATGTCTTCTTTTATTGAAGGACTATTGGAAATGTACCTCCTGCAATGAAATGAATCCTCCCCTTCCATCCCACTGCAACAGATGTTGGACCCTTCGTGAGAATTGGCTTCCAGAAGATAAAAAAGATAAAGGGGAAATATTGGAAAAAGCCAAGCTGGAGACCTTGACTCAGGCAGAGGAAGGCTTAGATGTGCCTGATGGAAAAAAATCTACAGTGAATGATTCTAAAGAGCCCTGCACCGAGGAAGATGATGATAAAGAGGTCCATGCCTCCCCGTCACAGGAGAGTGAGGACTACTCCCAGCCGTCGACTTCTAGTAGTGTTGTTTATAGCAGCCAGGAAGATGTCAGAGAGGTGGAGAAGGAGGAGACACAAGACAAGGAAGAAAGTATGGAATCTGGCTTCTCTCTTAATGCTACTGAGCCATGTGTGATTTGTCAAGGGCGGCCTAAAAATGGTTGCATTGTTCATGGTAAAACTGGACATCTCATGTCATGTTTCACATGTGCAAAGAAGCTTAAGAAGAGGAACAAGCCCTGCCCAGTGTGCAGACAACCAATTCAAATGATCGTGCTAACTTATTTCAGCTAGCTGACCTGGCCATAGAAATAGAATTATATATTTCTAACTATATAACCCCCAAATTAGATAACATGAGTTTTATTTTTTCTGCATACACTAAAGCAAGAAAAGCGTCTCAGTTCATATAAAATTTGTTGTATGATTTATCTCCTTGAGGGTGACAGTAGTGTTTCCTTCCTTTTAGGAGAATTTCATTTGATTATATTTACATTTGGGTTTTAATGTAATCTGCATTGGCTGTGTAGCTCCTTTTCCTTTTCCATTTTCCTTATATTTTAAGTACATTCTACCTGGAAGGACTGTTGGAAGTTCTCTCCAGTTGCAAATGATGGGTCCATTCTGAGAATTGACTGCATAAGAAGTATTTGATTTCTTTTTTTTCATCTATGAATATAGAACATTTAATTTATTTAATACCTCTTATATAAGGACGTAAAGCTGTGTGAAGATTGAATATATAAGTTACTAAATTCTGAAACTCCTTAGTTCTCCAGCTGTTATGGGTGTGGGCTGGAGAGAGGATGCTGGTAAGGCACTTGGCTGTGTAAACCTAATGGCATAAGCTTGATCCCTGGAACCCTTGAAAGGAGAAGGAGGGGACCAGACCCACAAAGTTGTTCTCTGATCTCCACACGTGCCCCAAGTGTGCACACTCTTTTAAGGTACGAGTTGTATCTGGTGCCGTGTCCGTAAAAACATGCACCTTATTTTCCAGCTTTTGTCATGAGGAGAGGGACAGGTGATGCACTCTTGTCTCATGTTGGAAATTCTGAAGCACCTTCTTGGGCTCAGCTCCATGGTTCCTGATGTTGCCTAAGTTTCAGGCTGTACTTAAGGTTTAGAAACCATTCAGAAAGACTAATTCAGAACGTGGATAATGAGAACTCATTTTAAAACATGCATAATATTTTAGAATGATTTCTCCATCCCTGTAGATTAACTTCTTGGTTCATAGTCTTTGATTGAAGGGCCCTGTATTTTTCACATGTTCAAGTGTAGAAAGTAAAATCATCTGGACTGTAAGTTTAACTAGAGGATGGTTTTGTACTAACCTCGTTGGCTAAAGGAATCAAACAGAAAACCACTCCTTATGATGAGTCTATTACATCTACATAGGAGAACAGCGAGGAATGATTGCTTGGTATCCGGTGACTAAGTGAAGCTTCACTCTTTCACTTTGTAATGCTGAGGTTATATCCTTGGGCAGTACTAGATTCTAAATATTTAGGTGTGGTATACATTATTTATTTGCTAATAAATGGTTTATTAAATATAAAGGATTGTTTTAAGAGGTTCACTGACTCTTACATATTTTTCCTAACAGTTTATGTGGCTGACAAGTCTGGATGTCTGCGTTTGACTGTGCCTGCTCACTCTGCCATGGGCAGCCAGATGCTCTTCTCCCTAGGCTAAAGTGGCCATCAGTGAAAGGCCGCTTTAGTACTCTCCACTTGGTTGTAGTGAATGGTACTGCCTTGTTGAAATTGCTTTTTGTTTTCTTTGAAACTAAATCCTAGGAAGCCAGGGGTGTCTTGTCATTTTTATAGGTGCTCAACAGAAATTGACTAAATGGGGCTGGTGATTGAGCTCAGTGCACTGGGGAACAAAGTAATTTGGTTTTGCTTGGGACCTGGGTCTTGAGGCTAGCTACGCAATAGTCACATACAAACTTCAGACCCCCAAACTCAATGCTAGGAAGAAAGTAATTGCATCAGTCTTGGGGCATAAGTCCTGAGGCTGGCCACAAAAAAAAAAAAAGCAGCTTGTGGACCTCAGACTCCAAAGCTAAGTGGAGCTTTAGATCTCTGCTTTTGTTTAAATTCAAAATTCCTTGTGTTCTCATTGAAAGATGATGTTCTGTGGGTATGAAGGCTCATTGTATTGTGTAAAGCTTATAGTAGTTCTTGCTGAATGTTCTGTAGTCCACCTTCTGCCTCCCAAGTACTGGGATTAAAGATGTTTCTACCATTGCCCAACCTCAACTTTTAGAAGGCTTTTTCAGTTTATTTACTCTCTGTGTGTGTGTGTGTGTGAGAGAGAGAGAGAGAGAGAGAGAGAGACAGACAGACAGACAGACAGACAGACAGACAGACAGACAGACAGACAGTATACCACAGGATACATGAAAGTCAAAGGACAATTTCCTGAGTTGGTTAACTTGTTATATCATGTGGGTTTAGGGAGTTGAACTCAGATCATCAGGCTTGGTGGCAAACATTTGATGAGCCGTCTTTCTAGCTCCTGAATTTGATTTTGTAGTTTGTGGTAGTTTGAATGTAATTGTCCCCTATAAGACAAGGGAGATGTCCTTGTTGGAGGAAACGTGCCACTGTCGGGCACACTTTAGATCAGTTTGCTTCCTGTTGCCTTCCGATCAAGATGTAGGACTCAGCTCCATCAGCACCACGTGTGCCTGCATGCTTCCATGTCTTGCCATAATGATAACAGATTGAACCTCTGAATCGCAAGCAAGCCCAATTAAATGTTTTCCTTTATAAGAGTTGGTGTCATGGTGTCTTCACAGAAATAGAAACCCTAAGACATATTTACAAAAAAAAATTAAAATTTCTGATTGGGGATGCAAAGTCCACCTGGCTGTGACATCTGTAATCCATTGCTCATCAGGATTGAGCCGATCTGACTTGCTAGGTCCCCTATGTGTCCCTCCTGAAACTGTGCTTGCTCACAGAGGATGACCTCTCCTGATAGAGGAGGGCCATTCTGGGTTTGTTGTTTGTTCTGCTGGCAGTGTAGTCCTTTGGTAGATGGATTGACTGTGAATCATATCCTCTGGATTCCTCGGAAATGGTTGCTTGATTTTCACATACTAAAACTTTTTCTCCCCTGAAATATATGTTTCCTTTAGTGGGAGGTCAAAATTAAGGCCACAGATAGTTTGCTTCAGTGACCCTTGAGAGCTAAGTGTAGAGACTAGGAGAGGCTTGGCACAGCCACCCAGAACTGACTTAGCTCAACAGGACAGACCTCAGCTTAGCAGGATTCTGTTGGATTCATTCATGACTAACCATCTCCAGAACCCAGCGAGGCAGCTCCTGTTCACAGGTCCCTTTGGATTTTCTCTTCCTGGGTAGATGGTTGCTTCCTTTGTGCCCGCCATTAAGCTGTCAAGTGCATTGTGCGTACAGTTGGGCATTCAGGATGTTGACGGCCATGAAAACAGCTGTACAGGCTTGTTTGCCTTTCTGATTTCAAAGAAGACAAGGTCTTAAAATGTGAAAAGAATACTGTTGGTATAAAATTGTCCCTCTTGTGAGGATTCATTCCCCCACCTAAAAGGTGGATGCCCGCAGTCCCTTCGTATAGTCTTTATATTCCCTCTTCCCATCAGGAAGACAGCTCAGGTGTCCATTAGCGATAGACCTAACTGCTCAGGAAGGGAAGTTGCTGGCCGACAGAGCAAAGAGTTCGAGTCCAATTTCACTTAAATACTGGGCATACAAAATAGGATGCTTTATTGTTGGGCAGAGGCCTTAATTGGTTAATACTTTGATTTTGACATAGCTAATAAGTTGCCTTTTATCCTCATTATAAAAGCAACATGGCAAATTTGGAGGCTGGGGTTTCAGCTCTGGAGAGAGTTCAGCTCTCTCATGAGGAAATAGGGAGAGAAAACAGTTCTGCTATCCAGAAACAGTTCATACTTTAATTTTTTCTTATTTTCCATCATGACTAATGTTTTAAAATTCTAGTTTAGGGCTGACTGAGTAGGCAAAAGCGCCTGCTGCTAAATCCTGGGACTCCTGGTGAAAGGAGAGCATCTGGGGTTGCCTTCTGACTGCCACGTGTGTCCACGGAATGTGGACATGCATTGTGGACGCACAAATGTGTTAAAACATTTAAAGATTAGTTCATCTTATATCTTTCTCTGTGAGATGGGCTTGTATTGGAGGTTTCAATAGTGGCCCTGCCCTGATCTCTGCCTTCTGTCCAAAGAGCTTTTTGCTATTACCAGCATGTAATTTTTTTTCTTTGTGAGACAGGGTTACTTTGTGTAGTCCTGGCTGCCTGGAACTCACTCTGTAGACCAAGCTGGTCTCAAACTCACAGAGACCCATCAGCCTCTGCCTGCCAAGTGCTGGGATTATAGATGTGCACCACCAGCATGTGAATTTTAAACGTTGTTGGGTTGGTAGTCCAGATCCATCAGCTCATTCAACCTTAATAGCTACACATTTAAATATGTAAGTCTAGGCAAGACGTATCATGGAACTTCTGCCTACGGCCTCCTAATACAGTATATTGCAATTAATTTTCTTTTGAAAGTGGAGAAATATTTGCAACTTAATTTAAAATTGAGATATTTGGGCTGATGAGATGGCTCGGTGGTAAACGAGCCTGGTAACCTGAGTTCCATCCCCAGGAACCACGGGGAAAGCTGGGTGCAGTGGCACTCATTGGCAACTCCAGACTGGAGAAGCTGGAGAGGCAAAAACAGAATCAGCGGAAATGAGAGACCATTTCAGCAAGAAAGGCAGGGCAGTTCCCTAACCCTCTGACAATGTACGTCATACACGTGCTAATTAAATATTTATGTTTAAATATATTTACTTTTTTTTTTTTAAATAAGAAACTGGTAACTACTGTGTAGCCATTAAGGAATGGTTCCACGGCTAAGTGCACTTGGGAAGTCTGTTTCTCTCCTGCATGATTTCTCCAATCCTTTACTGGGTTAATGTGAATCTCCCAAAAGTGTTTTGTTTCTGTGGTGTTGGAGATTGAATCCAGGCCTCGTGCAAGCTTGATGAGTACACTGAGCTGCACCCATTGCCCCAGATTATTTTTGGTCAGGGACACCCTTCCCCATCTTGTCCACGCAACACATAGCCACACTCGGAATATGTCACAAAGAGCATGCCCTGTCCTGGAAGGACCATCTGGATTTCAGGAGTATTGTTGAGACATTCTTGTCCAGGATCTTAAATTTGGTCTCTCCTGGAGTCTATTTGATGGCAGGGTTTTCTAGTTTGTGGATTTTGTTACGTTTGCAAACAAAAAGTAACGGAAAGATGCAACATTCGGTTCATGAACATTCCTTATTGACAAACATAATGTAAATTTAATAAGCTCAGAGATAGTCACGGCCCCTCCACAGCAAATGTTACAATCTTAGACAATCTGAGCATATTTTTGACTTTTTATTTTCCAAGACACTGTGTAGCCCTGGCAGTCCTGGAACTAGCTCTGTAGACCAGACTGGCCTCGAACTCCTGGAGATGTGTCTGCCTTTGCCTCCCAAGTGCTGGGATTAAAGGTGAGCCACCACCACCCGGTTCAATCTGAGCATCTTGCTAGTGGTTTTTTAATGCTAAGAATCACTGAGATGTTTGTAATAAAAAAAAAAACAGCAAGAAGGTGCTAAGGGCTGTGGGGTGGCCTATGTGCTAAAATATAAAATGGTCTGTAACACAGTACAGTGTCTGCTTATTAGTGACATAAGTCTAGAGTAAGCCCAGGCATGTGAACTCTGTTTTAGGGTACCCAGAACACAGTGTCCCTTACCTAATCTAGCCACCGCCCCCACACACCCAAGTCACAAGGAAGGTAGGCGTGAGCTCACAAACATCCATCAGATTTGTCACCAACCTGCTGCTGCGGTAGAACAGCCATGCCACGCGGACCTGTGCACGCTCCAGGAAACCGCCTGCACCCAGCATCGGAGTACCGCTAATGTGCACCATTTTTAGAGACCAATCACACGTACAAGTTTGCTTCCGGAACAAAGCATGGCATTGATTCTTGAAAGACATTGAGAAATGAAGAGAGGAGGCCAAACACGTCGGAGTCGCTCAGCAGTTTATTGGGTGAAAAGCAAAGCACCAGCTTGTGTTTCTCTAGACACCCCACCATCCACTCATCTTCGCGCGCGCGTGCGTGCGTGCGTGCGTGCATGTGTGTGTGCGTGGGGGGGGGCAGGGTCTCTATGATGTAGCTCTGACTATCCTGGGACTACGTAGACCAGGATAGCCTTAAACTCAAGAGACCCACCTGCCTCTGCCTCCTGAGTGCTGGAATTTCACCCACCTCTGAATAGGCGCACGGGTGAACTTGTGAAAGTTTCCTTGAAAATGACATGATTCTTGCTAACCAGTATTTTACCTTTAATAAGGTGTACTGCCTTCAAAGTAGTTACCCAAATACTAGCTGTGCTTTCTCTCCCTGGAGGAGCACCGAAATGTGGTCTGTGCCCAATAGTCAGGAGCGCGGTGGAGCAGGGGTCCCCATCACCCTGCTCTTTCATGTCTCTGTACAGGGGTTACACCTGAATTGGGAACCTCAAAGCGTATCCACCAGGCTAGAGGACACACAGGGACAGGAGCTGGGATCTGAGGACCCAGACCAGGGAATAATTTCACGGTCATGTTTTGTCTTGAGGGTGGGAGTAGTTAGTGGAGACTGAACCCAAGACTTCGTATATGCTAGGCACACTGTCACCAAGCTACACCTCCTCACTCTGTTTAACTGACTCTATGCTGGGTTTTTGATACAGATTTCTGATTTAAATAATATTATCTTAAGAAAGACATAGTGGTCCAGACCATAATAGCTGCTCCAGAGGCTGAGGCAGTCAGGCTGAATTCAATGCCAACTTGGATTACAATGAGTTCCAAGTCCAGCCTACACAATTTAATGAGACCCTGTGTCAAAACGGAAAGTAACAGAACAAATAAGTAGCTGTGGCTCAGATCACTTTCTCCGTGTGTGCCAAGCCCTGGGCCAGTCAGTCTCCAGTAAGACACATCTGCATGCAAGATATTTTGGTAACGGGTTTTCTATTCGGCCCATGAGCCCATTCAGAAAACAGCTCATTTCCTTTAAAAACTTCCCAGGGAAAGGGTGTCCGCATTCAGAACCACCCCAACCCGATTGCAAACCAAGTCTGCGCTTACAAATTTAATTGTTTTTGTCTTTCTAAGCTGGGTCTCACTTATAGTCCAGGCTTGTCTTGACTTTCCTCCCAAGAGCTGGGGTTACAGGCATCAGCTACCACACCTGGCTTAGTCTTCTCTACTTTAAATGTGCTATACCAAACCACTTCCTGAACTATTAATATATGCTTTCCAGATATTCACGCTATTTTCAAATTTTGAAGTGATTAAAAACTACAAATACTATTGATGTTAAAATATAGAATAAGTTTGGCACCAAGAAACGGCATCAAGATGCCTGTGTGTCTCTTCAGTCTGTTAGATCTCAAGCCTTCACCATGTGCCAAGTCCCACAAGGTCTCACCAGGTGATGCAATCGCCATGGGAAACGCACAGCATCCAGGAACCCGCGCACCAGAGCTGCTGATTGGTTTTTCCGTTTGAGCTTTATCCTTACTCATCTACTTATCTATTTTCGAGACAGTGTCTCCTGCTGTATAGCCCTGCTGGCCTAGAATTCAGAGATCCCCCTGCCTCTGTCTCCTGATCCTGAGTGCTGGGATCTCTTAATTCTTGCAATGAGTTAGCATAAATTTACTTCCATAGGTGGTATTTCTACTTCAAACTGATTGTATGAATTTTTCTTTCTGGTCTAGAAGGCAGTGTGGCTAACAGCGAGCAATCCTCTCAGCAGCCTTACGCACTTACGCCCGTATCTCTGGAATGTTTTTCTTGATGTATCCATGAAAAGTCTCTCTCTCTTTCTCTCCCTCTGTGTGTGTTTGCATGTGTGTGTACACATAAGTGAGCTGGATGTTGCGAAATATAAAACTTAATTTCATAAAACTGCTCAAATCCCTACAGTTCTGGTAAGGTCTGTAGCAGGTGGCTGAAACACCTCCCCCAACCATTTATTTCCTATTTTGTGTTAGGCTCTGAGGATACAGGAGCGGACTTTCCCAACAAGCAGATCCTGGCTTCAGAGAGCTCATGTCCTAGAGAAGGCCAGCAGGAAGCGGACGGCTGCTGTGAAGTAATAAGACAACCAGTGCGTTCGAAGGGTCCGGAGGCCTGGAGCTACGCGGGCTAGGAATGGCAGGGCTTCCAGGTGATGATGCGTGGAATGCGCTTTTACTGAGTGGGAAACAAGATGTGGCCCCTCCTCCAGTGCTGTGTGGAAGATGGACCTGGTAAAGAGATACCCAGGAGCAGGAGACCGTGGAGCTGGGTCAGCATTGAGGAAGAGGATGGGATGGATCCAAACAGCAGCCTTCAGTGATGAGGTGAGGTTCACACGGGCCGTACCCAGGCGCTGCATCTCGTGAGCAGCCTGGCATGCATCTGGGACTCAGGCTAAAGACTAGGATGGCTTATGGGGCGTCATCTTAACAGGACTGCGGCACCGGGTGCAGGGAGACAGAGGCCACCTCATGTGTTCCGCTCCGTACACACATTTCCTCTCTTTCCCCCTTAGAACACCGGAAGAGTAGACGTCCTTAGTTCTGTTACCTAGAAATTTCTTCCTTTGGGAAGAACCGCTTATGCGTAGTACCAGGTCTTTACAAATGGCACCATGGGAAGGTCGTACATCGTGGGTAACCAGGAAGTGTCCATCCATTTGGGTTTCTGTGTACAAAAATTAACTTTTTTTTTTCCTTCTAGGGATGTCTGTTTTGCCTCTCAAGTTTCTTACAGATTTCTGGGACTACGTCTGGATGGCGTGTATGTGGGCGGCTCTTGCGAGGCAGCGGCCACCATTTGTCCAGACTGAAGATCGCCTTTGTCACCGCTGAGCTTGGAAACACCCAGTTTTCTTCCTCTTGGGGAAAACAGTGGAGTTTATCCCACTGCGGTCTCACAAGAGGGACAGTTGCCCTAACCTGGAGTAACCAATCCCTGATTCTAGGCGGTGATGGGGCTTGAGTTTCACAGTTTACTTTATTTGAAAAATATGTTCCAAAGAATCACGGAGAATAGGAACAAACTAGGCTTTGTTGCCGCCGAGCGGTTTGGCCTTAGTTTGTACAGAGGAATCGTCGGGCATGAAGGCTCTGATACCAGGATGGAATCCAGACGCCCTCGCAACGGGAGGTGAAAATCCTGTTTAAGAGCGCTGAAGGTCTGGGATTTCCTTGGAATAGTCAGCTTTGTGAGGTGTGGTTCATGTCCAGGGACTGTCACCTGAGCAGGAACACAAACAACTGCATGAGAGATTTCGGATGCGTGGGGCCAACGCTCAAGACCCGATCTGCACCACTAGGATGACGCCTGCCAGGTCTGGGTGAGCGGGGTGGTGCCCGGTGAGTCTGACCAGTGTCTGCTGATGCCAAGAATTACAAAATAAAGCCAGGACAGATACAGGGTCAGCATCTGGCGATGCAAGGCAGGAGAAAGGAGGAAGCAGGGGCTCATTCTGCCAGTCATTTTCCCAGAGTGCGAGGTAAAGATGCCTTTGTACCAAGCCTATACTAGTATCCTTATTGGGTATCACGACTTTGTAAGCACTCTGCCCAACTTGCTACCTTTCGCTTTGCCATTGACCTAAGTGTACAGGTCTACTCCTTTTTTGTATGCATGAGTATTTTGCATGCACCACTTGCATGCAGTGCTCACAAAGACCAGAAGAGGGCATCAGACCTTCTAGGGTTGGAGTTACAGATGGTCATGAACCGCTGCCATGTGGGTTCTGGGGCTTCAAGGGTGGGCAGGGATTGGGGTGGAGGTGGGGGTGCTTCTTAACTGCTGAGTCCCTCCGCTGCTTTCTTCAAAACAAACAAACAAACAAAAAAAGCCTTGAGGTGTTCTAGCTTTGTTCTTGTATATCTTCAGCTAGATTGTGATTGCATTGTATTTTGAGGCCCTGTCTGGTGTAGAACTTACGGTGTAGACCAGGTTGGCCATGAACTGAGACTCCACCTGCCTCTGTGTCCCGAGTGCTGGGATTAAAAGCTTTCTTTTGAGTCTCTTATGCTTCCTAGAAACCAATCTCTTAACAATTAAGTTTGCAGACCCTTTCTCCCCGTTCTAAAGGCTGTCCCCGAATCTGCTGACTGGCTCCTTTGCCATGCTTCTTAATTTATCTCCTTGTCTATCTTAATTTTGTATCTTTGGGGCCCTATCTAAAAAACTTCCGAGACATATATACTGAGCCACGGCTGCGGCCAGAGTCCAGGTTGGACTACCAGTTCCTACGCCTAGATGGTGTCTGCAGCGAGAGCAGAATGGCAAGAAAGAGTTTGAAGTGACAGCCTTCTTCAGAGCAGCTCCCTGGACTGGCTCTGAAGCTTGTGATTCTTCATTCATGGTCTCCTGGCTCACTGATGCTCACTGGCTCTTCCCTGTCTCCCTCACACAGTGCTGGTTCTCCTGCAGGCCTTGGGGTGGGGTTGGAGGCAGGGCGAAGACGCCAGGTGTTTCCTCTCTTCTTTCCTCTGGGTTCCTTTCCAACCATCCCTGTGGTTCCTTTGCTAACCTGAGTTCCCCATCACTCCTTCTGACAATATGGCATCTCAGCATCTCCTTTGCTGCTCTGGCCTCTCTGGCAGGGCCACCTTGGCTCACCCTGGCTTGCTTCTAGTCTGAATAATGAGATTGATGTGTTTGTTAGAATAGCCATTTCGATCTGGCAGGTTCACCTTGCAAGCCCAAAAACCTGACTCAGTTCAATCTCTGGAACGTTTGCTGAAAGGAGCAAACAGACTCCCTTTCCCCAATGCTGCCTTCTGACCACTGCACGTCTGTTATGGAACACACGCGTGCACATGAAAAATTGAAAGAAAAATAGTACTTGGCTTCTATTAAGAATTATTTGCCAGGGCTGGAGGGATGGCTCAGTGGTTTAGAGCATTGCCCGTTCTTCCAAAGGTCCTGAGTTCAATTCCCGGCAACCACATGGTGGCTCACAACCATCTGTAATGAGGTCTGGTGCCTGCAGACATACACACAGACAGAATATTGTATACATAATAATAAATAAATAAATATTTAAAAAAAAAAGAATTATTTGCTAGTTAGGAAAACATGACTTTTCTTCCTGGTTTGCTCCTATCATTCTCTACTCCTTTCCCATCTCAGGTCTGATGCTGTCTCTTCTTTCTGCCTTCCTGAGCCCACAGTTAAGATTTTCCCCTACTCTGGGCCGTCCTAGGTGAGCAGTGTGCACTCTGTGTTTTCACAGTAGCTGGCTCTGCACACTTACGTTGATGATGTAGGACCCCGCACACTTACGTTGATGACGTAGGACCCCGGCAAGAGAAGCAGGTAGTATTCTCCAAGTTTGTTGGTTCGAAACGGGCAGATGTGTTTCCTGTCTTGGACTTCCACGATTACATTCGGCAATGGATTTTTACTCTGATCAAACACTTGACCCTTTATACCTGCAAGACAAAAGGAAAACTCAATATGAATACCAGATTTGGGGCCAGGGAGATGGCTCTGTGGGTAAAAGTGCTTGATGGGCAAAACTGAAGACCCGAGTTCAATCCTTGGGTCCCACAGTGGAGAGAGAGAAGAGACCCCCTAAAAAGCTGTCCACTGGCCTCCGCATGCATCCTGGCACAATACTAATAAACGTTAAGAATTTAAAAGTAAATAAAATCTTTTATGGCTCATGGAAGAAATGTCATCTTTAGTGATTTAGAAACATATTCCTAGTATTCATCTGTACTAACAGTGCTAAAGACAGGAGAGTAATTTTGATGCCTGTAAGTCACAGTTGCGCTACAAGCCTGGTTTGTGGCTATTCAGTCTATAGCACACATCATCAGAGTGGAAGACCGGAAGCGAGAAGAACCCACTCCTGTCCTTCCACGCAGTTTGCTCCATCAAACTCTGCTGACACATGACGGTGGCGAACCCCACAAAATCCCAAACAAAGCTCCTCACTCACAAGCTAGTTGCCAACACATAAGGACTTCGAAGGCTTGTCTTCACACCAGCAAACTGAGTGGCAGCAAAGCTGTACCTGCACTGTGGCTGGAGTCCTGGAAGTGACTGAGGGGCTCTTATTTTTGGTAAGAGCAGCCAACATTTATTGAGCAATTACTATATTCCAGGCTATATACCAGGGGCTCTGGGTACATGTTCAACAGATCCTCACACCAATGCCGCAGGATGGCAATGCTATGATCAGAATTTCACAGGGCCAAAGGAGGAACCAAGTGGTAAAATTCTTGCCTAGCTTTAGGCATCATAACCATGGCTACAAAGCATGAGAAGCGATTGCCAAGACAAAAACAAAACGAAATATTTATTGCAAATGTGAAGAATAAGCGGAGGGTGATCTCACAGGAGTTCAGAGTAACATACTAAAGCATCAGTGTTGGGAGAGCTACGATGGAGGGAATGATCACAGGACTCATGGGGAAAGGCCAGGGAAACCGAAAAGTCAGAATAACAGCAGAGGACCCAACAGAGCTAGTGTATAAAAGGGAGGAGGAAGAGCCAATAAACGTGTTTGTAATGTTGTGCAGATGCTGGTAAGACTGGGTCTTATTTTAAAGATTTTTACATTTATTTATTTGATGTCAGAGGCACTTGTGTGCTATGGCGTGGGTGTGTGGAGGTCAGAGGACAATCTGCAGGGGTCAGTTCCAGGCTGATCTCAGGTCATCGGGCATGGTGTAGACCCGTTGACCTGCTGAGCCATCTGGAGGGCTAAACTAGGCTTCTGATTGGAGATGTTGTGAGAATACGATCTTGCTTTCCTGCTCTTTTGCCAGATTTACATATCAGTCCATGTGTAAAGTTAGGGGTACTCTGGGCTTTTACACCCTCAAATCAAGTGACCACGACTCATCCTGTTTTATGAACAGCAAGGCACAGCGTCTCCTGCACAGCGCAGGTAATATGCTTGTAGGGAGATCAAACGCTTAGTCCAGTACTGAAAATAAAGCCCTGCCACAGGTCCCCAGGAGGTTTTGTGTATGCTCGATGCAAAGATTGTACGCATGCCGTGTGTATTAACAAGTAGTAGGAGACACAAACCTAGGTGCACCTGTCTTATATATTCAATCAAAGAGGCTCTGTTATCATTCCAGAACAGCGGCAGCTTCTCTTCTCGAGGGTATTTGCAGCACGACAGCTCCAACGTGATCTCAAAACACTGGGCCCAGATGTAGTTGTAATCTTGCATTCCACCTAGAAGCAAGTGCACCTCATTTGCGTTAGGGTCGCACGCTGGAGGGGAGCCAAGCGCCGCGTGCCTAGGAGATGCCAACTGTTTTCAATGATGCACCACAATCAAGTGAGAGGTGGGAAAGACCCCTTTTTATCTTCCGAAAGCCTACATTTCACACATTCTCAGTTCCACCGGTATTGGAGAAGCTCAGTTTCAACAAAATGGTGGGGAGGTGGAGAGATGGTTTGGTTCCCAGCACCCGTACAGGAGCTCACAGCCCTCTGCAACTCCAGCTTCAGGGGAGCTGACGCCCTCTTCTGGCCTGTGTGGCGTAGCGCACATGTGGTTCACGGACACATGCAGGGGGAACATTCACACAGAAAATGGATAGATAAATAAATAAATGTAAACATAAGAAAAGAAAACCTCACAAAGAAAATGTCAAAATGTCAAGTAATCTATGTACACCCAGATTCTAGTAACAAAGAATTTCTCTGTCCTTTCAATTTCCTTTTTTTTTAACCTTATGGATTTTTTATTTCTCTCCGAATCCATTTACACACACACACACACACACACACACACACACACACACTTGCAAAAAACTTGCATCAAGTTTGGAAGTTTCCACACATCTGGACGTCTGTCTGGACAGTTACGGTGATCAGGAAGGGCAGCTGTGCCACAGAACAGAAGGTCCTTTATAGCGATGAAGGGGAAGTACCAGCACTATGCTGGCGGCCTGAGGTGGGGGGGACTGGTCTCGAACGGCAGAATGAATTTTAGGGTGCCTCCATGTCTGGCTGGGCCCACTGCCTGAATCATCAGTTGTGGTCTATGCTTATTGACTTCATCTGGAAAACTGGCAGTGGGCCACCCAGACACAAAAGTACCAGTTTGTGCAAGACTGCTCGACAGCCCTGCACCCCAGTGACAGCTGGGGAAGGCGCCTGTGCAGAAATGCATACTGCAGCTTGCTTCTGTCTGGGAGGAAAGGCCGCTCATCTCTAGCTAGAGCTCACAACTCGTGTCCTCCCTCCCTGCATCTCTCCTTTGTTTTTCAGTAGCTAGACTAGTCCCAGTTTCTATACCCCCTGGGCTTCTGTTGACATTACTCTTTCTGGTATGAGTTAAGTCATACAGTGCAGGCCCGTAAATCGCAGCTACTTGGGAGGCTGAGGCAGAAGATTTGAAAATTCAAAGCCAGCCTATGCAATTTAGGAAGCCCTGTCTCAAAGAATGACAAAACACTTCAAATTTGCACTTGTGCAGGCAAAGCTCTAGCTTCAATCACCAGTACTGCCAGGAAGACCAAACAGCAAAGGAACAGCCCTCCTTCTGAGTCCCCTTCCTCCCTTCGTCATCGCCCCTCCTTTGTGTGGTCATCTTATTCAAGGGTGGGGAAACCGGAACCCCACTCCCTGGGCCTGCCTGAGGAGCATTTCCTCACCATCTCCAGCTTCATTTATAAAAGTTGGAAGGAGACGAGCCACGTGGGTTCCACTACCCCATGGTCATAATCAGCGGCAGCTGTAGGAGGGACACCTTCCTCCAAGGTCTGCACTGTTCCCTGCCGGTGCTGGCTATGGCTGCAGACCCCTTCGCAACCCCTGTGCGACTCTCTTCCGACTCTCATGGCACAGTAACCCAATTCCTGATTTTCATCCCCCGAGGGCGAGAGGCCTTTCATCTTTCTTGGCATTGTTCCTGGATTCAGGAAGCGCAGAGTCAAGGAACGAATGTCCGAGTGAATGAAGGAGGCCATGGAAGCGAGGCACACGTCTCCACACTCTCCAAAGCTCCAGGTCACCTCCACGCTCCTGTGATATTCAGGGATGGAGACCTGGCTGAGGGACTGCACTGAGCCTTAAGGCAATGGCTGGTAAGCTCACCTTGCAGCGGGTACCAGGAGTACCCATTAGTGATACCGTTGGGGAAGTGCCGCTTGTTCTTACACTGGTCTCCCTTCGTCATATTGGGATTCCGGGAAGCATAGGTGTATGCGAGGTGCTGAAAAACGTCATCGTCTGGAGTTAGACTTCGGGACAACAGCGTCCCCGTAGCTGTGTTAGAAAGACAAAGGGACACGTATAACACACGAAAGAACATCAGTCGATACAGCCACAGTGCACGCGGACAGTTTCGGTCTCCACTTCTGAACACGCCCTGTGGTAGTTTGAATTAACAGCCCCCTTAAGACCGTAGCGAGTGGCACTATTAGGAGGCACGGCCTTGTTAGAGGAAGGGTGTCACTGTGGTGTTCAAGCTATGCTCAGTGCGACACTTGGTTCACTTCCTGTTGCTTGTGATCAAGATGTAGAACTCGCAGCTCCTTCTCCGGCACCGTGTCTGCCTGCACGCTGCCTTGTCCCACCATGATGATAACGAACTGAACCTCCGAAACCGTAAGCCACCCGTAATTAAATATTTGCCTTTGTAAGAGTTGCTCTGGCCATGGTGTCTATTCATAGTAATAGGGACCCTAAGTAATATACACCTATCTTCTTTCTTCTCTTTAACAATCAAGGGTGTTATCTCACACAATAATCAGTCTAGAAAGGACGTCAGCTCTTCATCACGCTGGCCACGTCTGGAGTTAGCAGCTTCCCTTAGGTGCTGCCAAGGGTTAATAGACATCTCTGCCATAGTTCCAGTTCTTTTCAGCTGTTTGTTTGAGACAGGTTTCTCTATATAGTCCTGGCTGTCCCTGGATCTCGCTATGTTCACAGGCAGGCCTTCACCCGCCTGTCTCTCCCTCCCGAGTGCTGGGATTAAAGGCGTGCACCACCATGCTTGGCCCTTCAACACATCTCACAGGGTGAAAACACACATGAGATCATTTAACGGACTCCAAAGCAGGGTTCCCAACCTTCTAATGTTGCAATTCTTTAACACAGTTCCTCATGTTGTGGCGGCCGCAACCATAAAATTATATTTGCTGCTACTTCATAGTTATAATTTTGCTTCTGTTATGAATCACACTGTGAATATCTGATATGCAGCCCCTGTGAAAATGTGAAAAGGTCGTTCAACCCACAAAGGGGCTGCAACCCACAGGCCGAGAACCACTAGAGTCAACAGCATTCGTGAGATTAAAAAACAGAAAGAAACAAAAACGGTAAGCCATTTGGTCCTATTTTCTTCTAGCCACATAATCTAAGTCTGTGATGCCATGTGGACCTGGCTGTAGGATTTCTCCCATGGGTATCTTGTTACTGGCTGTCATTTAGCCACCTGTTCATCCACTGTTTAGGAATTTTAGGAACCCAGGGGGTGGTGGCTCACACCACCCAGCACTCGGGAGACAGAGGCAGGCACATCTCTGTGAGTTTGAGGCCAGCCTGGTCTACAGAGCAAATTCCAGGACAGGCTCCAAAGCTACAGAGAAACCCTGTCTCGGAAAACCAAAATACATACATACATACATACATACATACATACATACATACATAATAACAACAACAATAGAATTATAGAAAGAGCTGGCCATGTGGACCAGGCTGCACAGCGCTGGCCAAGCCTGCACAAAACTCTGGGTTTGATCCCCAGTATTTCATAAACCAGACCTGGTGGTACAGCCTATGAGGGTCAGAAGTTCAAGGTCATTCTCAGCTACATTGTTCCAGGTGTCCTGTTACACACAAACTTCATTCTTACTCCGTTTCCTCCACAAACAAACAACAACAAAACAAAAGAAAACACCCCAACAACAGCAAGGATCGCTCAGGGTTAGGGACCATGAGGCGTTGTCTGGCCAGCCAGAGACAGTTAAAGGCAGGTTGCAGAGCTCATTCCACTCCAGGGGTGGAGCTGGCAGTGGTCTGCCCGAGCGGGGCCACATCACCCACCTTGCACGCCGTTATCGAAGGGGTAACTGGCCACCAGGGCACCCCCATGGAGATTCGCAGAGAGGACAAACGTCTCGGTTTTCAGCCACTTCATGACTGCCAGTGTCTCCGGCTGCTTTGACACGTTATTACTTTCAAAGGCATCAGGGAAGTTTCTGTTTAGGTCATAATTGTTGAAATTTTCCCTTTAAAAGAAAGGATTTTGTTTATTGGGGAGTGTGGGTGTGGGGGCCTGAGACTCAGGCTCCAGGTGTTTCCCAGATGTGAATACAAGTGCAGTGGATGATTGGTGTGGGGCCTCTCATGAATTAAAGTCCCAGTCCCCTACTGTGTGGTCTGCTTCCTGATGGGACGTTAGCTACTGTGACACAAGCAAGGGTCGGACAATTGTTTGCCTTCTGGGACTTCTTGTTCTTGGAACACTGCCTTTTAGACACGGAGGCTACGTAGAACAACGAGGAACCCAGGTGACAGCCAGAATGCAGCCAGACACTTGGCTCTAGGCTACTAGGCTAACCGTCTCAGACAGACCTGTGCTGAGAGGCCCCAGGGGGAGCAGGGACTGATATCCATCTGGCATTGTCCCCTTTTAAATTCGGGACTTCTAGAACCAGCAGTCAATAAAAAGCTCCAGTCACCATGTTGGCAGTGGCTCCTCACACAGCACCCAAGGGCAGAAGCAGGTCACTCTATATAAACATGCTTCACATTGCTGGCGTGGCCACGCTTAGCCCTGCTAGAAAGGTTAAAGATGAAGGGAATCCAGACCTGAGAGTTTTCTTAGTTATTTTTGGTAAACCCAACAAATTTATAAACTGCAAATATATGTGTCTATTAAGCATAGAGAAGCCCTAAACTCCCCGAGGGACTTTGAAACAGAGTACACCGTTAGCATTCGCACTTCTTAGGGTACTGGGTTAATAAACCAGTGGGTAACACTGGAGGGGCTGTGTATGATGCTAGGCCAGTAGTTCTCAACCTGTGGGTCAGGACCCACTTGGGGAGGCCGAACAACCTTTTCACAGGAGTAGCCTATCAGGTACGCTGCATATCAGATACTTACACTATGGTTCATAACGGCAGCAACATTACAGTTGTGAAGTAGCAATGAAAATAACTTTACGGTTGGGGGTTGCAGCGTTAGGAAGGTTGAGAACCATGCCCTAGGCCAATGCCACGCTAACAGTGATAAACACAATGATAAACTGCCCTTGGTAGCTCGCAGTTTCTCGGAGAGAAAGATATTAAATAAGAAGTTAGACATTAGGGGCCCGTGTGATGGATTAACAGGTAAAGGTGACTTATGCCAAGCCCGGCGAGCTGAATTTGATCCCCCGGACCCACCCACACGGTGAAGGGTGAGAATCAATTCCCACAAGTTATTCTCTGATTCTACATGTCCATCATGGCAGGTCCTGGATCATGCCCCACAAATAAATAAATCAACATAATATAGTAAATAAAAATTGTGCCATGAAGGTATAGTGTCGGATGACAGAAAGCACGTAGGCCACTAAATGCAGGCTACACAGCTGGGGAAAGGGTTTTTACAGTACAGCGAGTTGGGCTGCTGATGGGGATGAAGAACGGAAACGGACGTACGCAGTACCTGAGCTGAGAAAGCACTCGAGAGCTCCAGGAGGAAGATTAGAGAGGCCGAACGAAGCGGGGAGGATGAGAAGTGGTCAGCAGAGGCACCATGTACCATCCTACAAGATGGAGGCCTGAAGAAGCTCAGGGCACCTGTGCCGGGCACGGGCTCTGGGGAGCTTCCCCGGGAGACCAAGCCCTCTTTACCTCCCATTGCTGTAGTAACAGTCGGGCTTCTTGACGGCTTCAAATCCATCTGGGTTCATGGAAGGCATGATGTGGATCCGAGTGCTGTTGATCAGACGCGTGATGTCGGCGTCGTTCCCGTGACTCCTCACCAGGTAGTCAATCAGGTGGAGCAGCAATTCTCGCCCCACAGTCTGTGTGCCAAAGAAGAACGGGGCTGTTAGCGAGTCAGAAAAAAACAAGGAAAAAGTTCCCCAAAGCACAGATTCCCCTGTGGCGTCTCACATTTGCTACCTTTGATATTGGTGAGGCCACCTGTTTTCTTTCTTTTCCTTTTCTTCCTTTTCCCCTCCGTCCTCTCTCTCTCTCCTCCCTCTCTCTCTCCTCTTCTCTCCTCCCTTCCCCTCCCTTCCCCTCCCCTCCCCTCCTCTTCCTGGAATTGGACTTGTGAGCTGCCGTTAGGAGCTGGGAATTGAAACCTGGTCCTCTGGGGAAGCAGCCAACGCTCTCAACCGCTGAGCTGTCTCTCCAGCCTCCCCTGCCTCCCCGCCAGGTTATTTTAATTTCTCCTATTCTCTTACCACAGAAATATATGATTTTCTAGGAAGATTTTTGAAAATATTAATAACAGTCAATCTGGGTGATAGTTCCTGGGTTGCTTCTCAATGCTTATTTTTCTAGTATCAGTTGTGAAACAAAAGAAAACCCATGTTGTCATAAAATAATACAATAGCGTTTCTTTCAGAGGAAAGCTGTGTAGAACCAAAGAAGTACCTGTCTTAATATTCCAAAATAAATTCTTAGTGCCTAACTATAGAAGGTTAAAAAGAAATCTCATGAATGCAAAGAAATGGCCACGCAACAGTTGGTTTTTTTTTAGTGTTATTTATTTATTTATTATGTATACAACATCCCTTCCGTGTATGCTTGCAGGCCAGAAGAGGGCACAAGATCTCATTACAGATGGTTGTGAGCCACCATGTGGTTGCTGGGAATTGAACTCAGGACCTCTGGAAGAGCAGTCAGTGCTCTTAACCTCTGAGCCATCTCTCCAGCCCAACAGTTAGTTTTAAAAGGCTGAGAGCACACACAACGTCTTAGAGGGAGTTAAACAAAATCCTCTCATTTTTTTTATTGGGCCATGTTTGCTGCCCCCCCTGTGATTTACGACAAATATTATTCAAATGTCTTCTCCCCAGCCTGAATGTAAATGCCTCAAATACTCATTCATGTTTTAAATATAAACCTCCTCTTTTTCCTTAAATTTAAGGCTTGGAGTATGAAGCCTCGGGTGCTTGAACTTTGAGAGTTTGTGGTGAGATGGCCCCTCCCAGCCTAACTGCCTCCACGCGGACTTTCCAGAGAATGCAGTCTTCTCAGCAGGGTCCCCAGGAATGAAGTTAGGCCGGAGACACACACACCAGCTTCTGGGATCCCCACCCCCACTCCACCCCAGCCCAGGTGACTCAACTCAGAAAGCAGAAAAAAAAAAATCCACAGCAGTTTAGTTCAACTCAGCCAAGTGGGAACTGGCCAGGTAGGTAAAAATGAGTCTTATTCTACAAAGAACGCTTAGGAACAGTAGAGATTTTTTTAAAAAATATTTATTTATTTATTTATTATGTATACAGTATACAATATTCTGTCTGTGTGTGTGTCTGCAGACCAGAAGAGGGTTGTGAGCCACCATGTGGTTGCCGGGAATTGAACTCATGACCTTTGGAAGAGCAGGCAATGCTCTTAACCACTGAGCCATCTGGAATCCCCATGGCAGGTGCCAGGGAGAGAGCAAGTGGGAAGGAGGCCAGGAAAGAGCAGAAACGGGGAGGGGATGAAAGGAGGGAAGGACAAGAGCAAAAGCTTGAACTAGCAAGAGTTGTTTTTAAATTGCTCCCTGGTTGTGGTGGCGAACACCTTTAATCCTGAGACTGCCAAGGCTGAGGCAGGCGGGTCTCTGTGAGTGCAAAGCCAAGCTGGACTATTGAGTTCTAGACCTGATAGGGTAGCATAGTGAGACTGTTATCTCAAAAAACAAACACACCACCGCACTGTAAGAAGGCAGCTGGGAGCGGCAGTGGCAGAAAGTCTGTCAGTTTGCATTGTTACAGGTTTAGTCCATTTGACTGATTGCTTAGTCCTCCTTGGTCAAATGTTGGGCTACACAGTGTACTATCTGGCATGCTCTCTCTGGTCTCCACACCTAAGCTGTGGTTCCACTAAACTTGACGTCTCTGTTACTAACACAGATTGTAGTCCCTGAACTAAACCACCTTCCCATTCCATTGAAGCCTCCAGAACAGGGATCCTAACTGTTTTCTTCTTGACCCACAGTCCTCTGGACTTCATGCCTAGCGTCTAGCATAGCAGACATGTTGTGGAATATTATTTGAACTGAACAAAGATGTGCTACATTTGTTTCTGCCGCCGTTGTTAATGATGTAAAGACGTATTATTTTTGTTTCTGCGGCATTTGTTTAATTATGAGAAGATGTATTTCTGTTTCTCCTCGCCTGCTTAAGACACCTGATTGGTCTAATAAAAAAGCTAAACGGCCAATAGTTAGGCAGGAGAGGGCTACATGAGGCTAGCGAGCAGAGAGAATAAGTAGGAGGGGAAGAACAAAAGAAAAGAGAGAGAAGAACGAGGGAGAAAAGGAACTGGAGACTCCCAGGCCCAACCAGCAAGACACAGAAGAATCAGGAAAAGTAGAATAGACGAAAGAAAGAAAGAAAGAAAGAAAGAAAGAAAGAAAGAAAGAAAGAAAGGAAGGAAGAAAGGTAAAAGGCCCTGTGGCAAAATGTAGACAAATAGAAAAAGGATAAAATGAGAGCTAAGATAAGGTCAAGCGCCCATAACTAATATTAAGCCTCCATGTCATAATTTGAGAGCTGGTTGGTGACCCAAAAGAAAAAGCCTGGTACACAGTCATCTAATGAACAACTGCTAATAAATTACTGTTGACAAACCCATTACAAGATCAGGACGGGGGGCTGGAGAGACGGCTCAGAGGTTAAGAGCATTGCTTGCTCTTCCAAAGGTCCTGAGTTCAATTCCCAGCAACCACATGGTGGCTCACAACCATCTGTAATGGTCTGGTTCCATCTTCTGGCCTGCAGGCATACACACAGACAGAATACTGTATACATAATAAATAAATATTTAAAAAAAGATCAGGACTGTTCTAAGGAAGAAACAAGAGGGCCTAAGGCATGGGAGAGAGACGGACACTTGATAAATTCAGTCAAAAGACTTTCAGTGTTGAGCAGATTTTGCAGAGTGAGAACTGATAGCTCCCCTACGGCAAGAACTTGGGATATCTGGTCCCATTAGCCCCAGGGAGAGAGAGAAAGGGCAAGAACTTGGGATACCTGGTCCCATTAGCCCCAGGGAGAGAGAGAAAGTGCTGCGCACGAGCAATCTACTAGCGCATACTCCAAATCAGTTAGGTGCTTCGTCTGGAATAATCATTAGTTCCCTTCCGAATCCCCAAATGAGGAATTCTCCAAACCTGTGGGGGCCAGCCGTGATAAGCTAAGTCTGGGCAGGCCACCCAAAGGAAGTTCTTTACTTCCAACCATTATCACCCGGGACTCTGACCATCAACAAATTTAATTAGAGGTCTGAGTCTCATAGTTTACCCTGAGACAATGCCTGGCTGCAGGAGGAACCACAGATTGCCCCATCCCCACCCAAGAGCACACCATTCAAAGGAAATGCCTCGCATTCCAGGAGCTGTAAAGACACCTGCCAGTGCACCTCAATAGGACACCCTAGACAAATGTCAGCCAATCAGGGCCCTAAATCTCAGACAACCTTCACCCCCACTTTTACCACTATAAAAACCCAATTCTAATTGAGCTCGGGGCTGTCCGGTTATTCCAATATGTTGGACATGCAGAGAGACTGGGTTTGCAAACTTGATTAAAATAAAAGCTCTTTGCTTTTACATATGGGACTTGGTTTCCTTGTTGGCCTTGAGGGGACTTCGTGGATTTGGGCATAGCAAACCCACATTGCCTCCATGAGAGTGCATGACAGTAATAGGAAAAATATCCTGGAAGTGACATTTGGAAGGACAGATTTTACTATTTGGTTTGTTTTAATAAATGTGGAACCCTGACCATTGAACTACACATCTTCCAGTTTATTTTCTACTGTTGTGGTAAACCGCATGACCAAAAGCAACTTGGGGAAGAAAGGTTTTAATTCATCTTAGAGCTTGTCGTGCATTAGGAAGGAGGCCAGGGCAGGAATCTAGAGGCAAGAGCTGAAGCAGAGGCCGTGGGTAGTGTTGCTTACTGGCTTGCTTATACCACCTGCCCAGGGGTGGCACCATCACAGTGGGCTGGACCCTCCCAAGTCGATCATCAATAACAGAAGTAATGGTATGAAATGTGACGGCGTTTTCAAGTCTATAGCAAACAAACAACCGTGGTAAAAAAAAATTCATTGCTGTGTACTATGGACACATGTGATATAAACTTCAGAAACAAAATAAAACTCTCGTGACTGACACACCACTAAAAAAAACCCAGAACTGCAATCCAGTTAAACTTAATGAATATTCACCGAGTATTTATTTCTACAGTAATTAGAGCATAGGCCCTGAGGTCAAGGGAACCTGAGCTAGTTCCCTCTCCTCTGTTGCTGGGTTAGCTGAAGGCTTGGCACTGAATTTTTCAGCACAGTGGTGACCTGCTTGGTCCCTCCTCCGAAGAACAAGTAGAGATGGTTTATGAAACAAGAGAAGATGGTTTATGAAACAAGAGATTGTGTATCTATCTCAATATTGTCCATAAAAATTTAAAAGCACAGGCTAGAAAATCGGAACAAAACAGTGAAAGGAACTTGTGGAAGGAATGGGGGTCCCTCCCAGTGCTTCTCTCTGAGGCTAAGAACATTAGACATCCTGGTGTCAAGGTGTGCCCATGGCTTTCAGGCAAGCTTGATTTTAATTGGTTGTCCTTTTCTCCGAAGAAAGCAATTGTAGAATGAAGTGCATGCATATGCATGTGTGCATTAGTTCAGGCGTGTGTGGTAACGGTGGGAAAAGTATCGCCCCTGACATATCATGCATGCACCTCACACTGATGCGTGTGTGCGTGGTAATGGAGGTAAAAGCCCCTCTGACAGTCTCAAGGTGCCAGGAGAGTAGAGACTGGAGAAATCTACATCAAGATTAACATCTGGAAGAAGCCAGTTGGCAGGAAAAACAGGAAGTCCTTGCCCTTCTGGGCTACATGAAAGGAACAGAACAAAACCTACCGTTTGCAGAGGCAACCAGAGATCTTAGTGAGCTCATGCCCAGTCAGTGTTAGCTGCTGCTCTGCCTTGTAAAGAGTTAGAGCTAACTGGTTAGAGCAGCACTCGGAGCCAATGTCACAGAAAAGTCATGAGACAACGGCACAGTCATCAAAGACGAGCGAAACACCCACACTTGGGGCTCATCTCAAGTACATCCACCTGAACTTTGCAAGGAGAGACATAAAAATGTACAAAATGAGAATGGGCTTTATAATAAAAACCTTACTTCCTACGTAGCAACACCCTTCTGCAAATGGCTATTTTAAGTCCGGAGTGCAAGCTAGCTCAGCTCAGCATCAGCCGAATTAGCTCTGAACAGTTCCTAAGATGCACATTAACCAAACATATTTCACCTGCGTTGGCAAATGCTTGCGTTTTAGTTTCACTTCACTGCTCTGATAAAACACCCTGACAAGAAGCAACTTAGGGAAGAGGGGTTTAGCAGGCTTCCTGATGGGGGATTCCCTCTGTATGCTGTGAATACCATTGGTTAATGAATAAGAAACTGGCTTGGCCTATAGCAAGGTAGAACTTAGTTAGGTGGGGAAAACTAAACTGAATGTGGGGAGGAAGAAGGCAGAGTCAGGGAGAAGCCATGCAGCCCTGCCAGAGACAGATGCCGGCTGGAATCTGGCCTGTAAGCCACAGCCCTGTGGCGATACACAGATTAATGGAGATGGGTTAATTTAAGATATGACTTAGGCAGAAAAACACATAAGCTATTGGCCAAACAGTATTGCAAATAATATGGTTTCTGTGTTATTATTTCGGGGCTCAGCAGCTGGGAACAAAGAGGTGGCCTCACACGACGGCTTACAGTTCCAGGCTACAATCGTTTTGGAGAAGACAAAGCAAAGGACACAAGGAGGCCGCCACATCACATCCACAGCCAGGAGCTGGAAGCAGGCATGCACACACACTAACTTGCTTGCTTGTTTGCTTGTGCTTAACTTGGCCCCTCACTCTGTAGCCCTAGCTGGGCTGGAACTCAGAGATCAGAGGTTAAAGGTGTGAGCCACCCTTCCAGGTACTTCTCCATCCTTACATAGTCAAGACTAGGGAATGTGCCGCCCATAGTGGACAAGGTCCTCTCTTATTAACTTAATACAATCCCTAAAGACACACCCACAGGCTAACTTAATGAACACAATCCTTAAAGACACGCCCACAGGCTAACTTTATGAAAACAATCCTTAGAGACACGCCCACAGGATAACTTAATGAACACAATTCTTAAAGACACGCCCACAGGCTAACTTTATTAACACAATTCTTTTTTTAAAAAAATATTTATTTATTTATTATGTATACGATATTCTATCTGTGTGTATGCCTGAAGGCCAGAAGAGGTCACCAGACCCCATTACAGATGGTTGTGAGCCACCATGTGGTTGCTGGGAATTGAAGTCAGGACCTTTGGAAGAGCAAGCAATGCTCTTAACCACTGAGCCATCTCTCTAGTCCATGAACACAGTTCTTAAAGACACACCCACAGGCTAATTTAATAAACACAATCCCTAAAGACACGCCCACAGGCTAATTTAATGAACACAATCCCTAAAGACACGCCCACAGGCTAATTTTATGAAAACAATCCTTAAAGACACGCCCACAGGCTAACCCAATGTATCCAGTCCTTCACTGAGATTCTCTTTCTAGGTGATTCTAGGTTGTGACAAGTTGACAATTAAAGATAACCATTACACCTTGACTCTTACTTCTAGAATTAAGTAACCAGGTGACAAGGGCCATAGTAACACTGTAAGGAAGAACCCCAGAATGTGGGTTCTGCATAGGAGACCATTAAACTGGCCTCTTCTTTAAGCCTAGAATCATAAAAAGATTCTTTTTTTAATTTTAATTTTTTTAAAAAACAAACTATTTTTTTTCATTTTACATGGCAATCCCAGTTCTCATTCCCTTCCCTCCACCTTCTCCCCCACTCCACCCCCATCCACTCCTCAGAGAAGGTAAAGCACATGGCTTTGGGGAAGGTCCAAGGCCCTCCCTACTATATCTAGGCTGAGCAAGCTATCCCTCCAAAGAGAATGGGTTCCCAAAAAGCCAGTACAAGTAGTAGGGATAAATCCTGGTGCCATTGCCAGTGGCCCTGCAGTCTGTCTCAGCCATACAACTGTCACCCATATTCAGAGGGTCTAGTTTGGTCTTATGTTGGTTCCTTCCCCCCACCCGAGCCATCTCCCAGGTCCTGAACATTATTATGAACATTTAATGTAAAGTTACACAGTTTTCAAAGGAGGTGTTAAAGAGACAAGGTGGAAATTCATGGAGGGATGGATGGACACAGAAATGGGCCCTGATGCCGCAACTAATCTCCTCAAATACAGAAGCAATTATGAACCACCCCTCCATGTGGTGGTGTCTAGAGGAGAGGAAATGTCCTCAAAAAATCCCGTGCTGCATTGGTTCTGCCGCGCCGCTCGGTGTATATATACCCCTCCAGGAACTCACCATGAGGTCCTGAATGACAGGAAACGCTAAAGATCCTTGGGTCAGGACCAACCGCTCAAGATGCTGCTTTTCAGTAGGACTGAGGTCATCAAGAACAGAAAATACTTTCAGTCCCAAAAGTTCTAAGAGGGACATGGTGGGGCAGGCTCAGCTTTATGCTCAGAGTCAGTCCTCTGCTGCCCGGTCTCCAGCTCCTGGAGGCGTCAGTAGGAGGGCAGAATACCCAAGACCTCAATACATCTCTTTAATAGGCCCGCAGAGCCCACAGCCACGAGCCGGGATGTAAACGGCATTCACAATACTTCAGACCCCCACTCAGAGCACACGAAGGCTTTCTCCGCCATCCCTCCACGCCAGGGAGGGCCTGGGTTAGATGGGACACAGTGACGCCCCGAGAGACGATACCGAGTTTATGAAGGCACACAGAAAAGTCAAGCATAGCCAGGCAGGCAGGCAGGCAGGCCAGAGACCAGCAGCCTGTAACCTCGGAATCCCGGGGAAGTCAATGAGTAACTTCCTGGAGTCAATGAGTACCATCTGTCTCTTATTAAACAAGGATTCCAGGAGCCCTTGATCGATAGACTAGATAGCAAAGAAAAAGAAAAAAAAAAAGAAGCCTGGGCTACTCTGTGTAACAAACAATTTTGGGCAGATTCCCAGCAACATAAAGTCTATTAAAGAAACAGACCATTATGATTAAACAAACAAACAAAAAACTAGTCGTATTGTTCTTTACCCATCCCAAGCCAGTTTCCTCTCTTGCAAGCGTGTATTTGCATCCTCTCAGCAGGACGGGTTGGGTGACATGCTTGGCGAGGGTTGGCCGTGTGTGTCATAAAGGGAGGAGCCCAGGTCCTATGGAACCAGAGCTTGAGGAGGTTAAACCAGGTCACAGGGTCGAGCCTTGCTGAGAGCATCCCACCCAGCTAGTGCAAATGGTTCGGTATCTAGCAGCCTGTGCTTCCTGCCATATGCACAGACTCTGGAACCCCTAAAGGCTAAATATGCCCTTTATTTAGGGAACTTTATGTATCCCCTATTAATTTCCTTTACTGCGGCAACTGGGAGCTCCCCTTCCTTCCTCAGTTGTGTGGAGTCCTGGTATATAGAAAACAACAAAAGTTTTCAAGGTGGAAAAGAGGCAGACATCTTCAACAGTCCTACTGGCCTGGGTGGTTTTCGTCAACTTGATACAAGCTAGGATCACATGGGAAGAGGGAACGTGAGCTGAGCAAATACTTCCATTTGATTGGTCTGTAGGTTAGTCTGCAGGGCATTTTCTCAAGTGAGGACTGATGTGGGAGGGTCCAGTCCACTGTGCGGGGTGCTAACCTGTAGTGGCATTTCACTTGTATTTTAATAAATAAAGATGCCTGAGGATCAGAAAATCATGAAACAGCCCCACTGGTCAGCCTTACAGACCAAGCAGCAATGACACACGCCTTTAATCCCAGTAGCCACACGAGCTGCCATAGAAACCAGGCGGTAGTGGTCTTTAACCCCAGAACTAGAGTGGATTATAAAATGGAGGAGTCAGCTCTCAGACACAGTCTCACTCTGAGATTCCTGGAGGCAGGGTCACCATTTCAGACTGAGGTCAAAGTAAGAGCCAGTGACTGGCTGCTTTGCTTTTCTGATCCTCAGACAAGATTTAATTATTGGTCTTGGGACATAAGAGAAAGGGAGCTGACTGTGAGCTAGAGAAAGAGACTGTTGCAGGGCAGTGGTGCACGCGGCTTTAATCCCAGTACTCAGGAGGCAGGGATTAAAGGGAGGAGGATCTCTGTGAGTTCGAGGCCAGCCTGGTCTATAAGAGCTTGTTCCAGGACAGGCTCCAAAGCTACAGAGAAACCTGTCTCAGAAAAGAAAGGAGGAAGGAAGGAAGGAAGGAAGGGAGGGAGGGAGGGAGGGAGGGAGGGAGGGAGGGAGGGAGGAAGGAAGGAAGGAAGGAAGGAAGGAAGGAAGGAAGGAAGGAAGGAAGAAAGGAAGAGGCTGCAAGCAGCTTTCCTTCAAGATCTCTGCTTCAGTTACTGTGCTGAAATCCTGCCCTGACTTCCCTCAATGACCTGGAATAACGTTTTTTTCCCCTCTCCAAGTTGCTTTTGGTCATGGTTTTCATCACTGCAAAAGAAAACACACCAAGGCACCAGTCATTCTTGTAAGAGTGGTAGAAAGGCATTGTGTGGAACAAAATAAAAACAGTGTTCGTCTCCTGTAATCTGGAAAAGATGATACTAAAGAGTCTAAGCATGATCATCGAATGGTGGGCTGGAAGGAACGCTCCCTGAAAGCACTGGAGCGCTGACAGACAGCTTCAAACGCCATGTTTGTGGGCTGGAGGAACAGCTCAGGGATGAAGTAGTTGCCTCAAAAGCATGAGACCTGGTTTAAATCCCCGGCACCATAAGCGAATAAAGATTAAAATCAAAAATTAAAACTAAAAATGCCAGATGCCGGGCGTCTGGATGGCTATTGGTGTCTTCTCATTGCCTGGAGTTCGAGTGCAGCAGAACTTTGTGCTGAGTGTGATGTCGACAGGAGATGGGGAACCAACCCAGAAAGGAGCTGAGGGACAGGGCTGGAGGCAGCTCCGAGAGTCCCGACACAAACATCTCCGGTTACTCTCTCAGGGGACCAAATGCACAGCCACACTGTCTGAAGCTGCAAGAACTGGCTCCCTCAGTTTCCTCACAGGCCTCCCTCCCAGAGAAGACCTCTCGGGCCCTTGCTGCTCGACTACGACGCATGATACTTGTCCAGGTTTCTTGTCAGTGTTGACACAGACCACAAGAAACCTGAGGGGAAGTTTCTCGCAGATATTCACACCGGGTACATACCTCATCCCCATGCATATTAGCCACGTATTTGAATTCTGGAATGCCAACTCTGTGTTCCTTTGGAGACTGCCCCACAACGAGAACCCACAGGTTTCTACCTTCAGAGAGAAGGAGAGAAAAATAAGTTATCTTGTAAAATGACGAACGAACTCCAAAAGGACGAGAAGGGAAGCGCTTCTCCGCCCTGGCGACTTTACAATTTCACGGTGACTTATGTTCATGTGACGAGCGTTTCTATGCTTCAGATGCTCATTATTCACTGCCAGAATGAAAAGAAACTCAACTTATTAGAAGCATTTATTATTGTAGAATGTAATTTAAAAGAGCAGTATATTAGGTTACATGGATCTTACTTCCCAAGCGTTTATAGACTGCGTTCTGGGATCCTAGTGCCTTGCAGCAACAGCCTTGCTAAAACACACAATTGTAGGGGGAAGTCAGTTGATGGTTGACTGGAAGAGCGCCATAACGTATCAGGAAAGAAAGAAAAGACAGAAGGAGCAGTGAGACTTGTAATTCAGGAGGGAGAATCTTTTTTTTTTTTTTAAATAAGAAAAGTCTTGTATTCAAGTGCTGATGTGGCCTTGGCTGTACTTTCTGTGTTGTCATTGGTTTTTTCAGTGGTGGAGAATTCAGCCGAACTCTGCACACCACCAAGGCACGTGCTTTGCCCGTTGAGGTACATCTCACCCTCTCCTTGTTTTTTTTAAAAAAGTTTTATTTATTTTTATTTTATATATATGAGTGCTTGCTTGCATACACACTGCATGTATATATGTATGTATGTATACTTCTTATATGCATATACATTGCATGTATGTATGCCTCATGCATGGATGCATGCATGTATTCCTTTTTTTTTTCGAGATAGGGTTTCTCTGTAGCTTTGGAGCTTGTCCAGAAGTAGCTCTTGTAGACCAGGCTGGCCTCGAACTCACAAAGATCTGCCTGCTTCTGCCTCTGGAGTTCTGGAATTAAAGGAGTGCACCACCACTGCCTGGCGCATGTATTCCTCTTTTATTTATTTATTATGTATACAATATTCTGTGTGTATACCTGCAGGCCAGAAGAAGGCACCAGATCTCATTACAGATGGTTGTGAGCCACCATGTGGTTGCTGGGAATTGAACTCAGGACCTTTGGAAGAGCAGGCCATGACATGTATTCCTCTTGTATGGTGTTGGATTCCCTGAAACTGGAGTTGCAGATAGTTGTGAGCTGCCGTATGGGAGCTAGGAGTTGAATCCAGGTCCTCTGGAAGAGCAGCCAGTGTTCTTAACTATTGAGCCATCTCTCTAGCCTTTCCTTTGGTGTTTTTGAGCTCAATCTGACCTTAAACTCCCAAGTCTTCTATGTAGGTCTCTCAAGTGCCAAGATGACAGGCATGCATTGCCATGCCTGGCTTTGGCTGTGCCTTTGAGTCTATTGAGTTCTGTCAAGTAAGCCAGAAACCACAGCCCAAATGAACAATGCCAAGGAAAGCTTGCAAGTCCCATTTCGACCACAGACTGATATTTAGGCAAGCAAGGGCAGAAGCAAGATCACCGAGGCTGTGCTTGTGGCAGGCATAGCTGGTGCTCTGTGTTATGTAATATTAAATGCTTTCTTGTCATGAACCACTGAGTTAGACTGCCAATCAAACTTTACAAATGAGAAGCTATTATACAAACTGCTATGATCACACAGCCAGTAGAGATGATGACTTGACTCTCAGAGTGAAGAACTGAATCCTGGCCATTTGGACTTCAATTCTAGTACTTCCCCAAGCAACAAAAAGACTCCTCTTTAAGGGGATAAATTTCCAAGCTTACCAGCAAAATTAATTAATTACAAAATTAAAAAGCCAAGCCAGGCATGGGGGTGCACACCTGTAATCCCAGCACTCAGAGACTGATGTAGGAGGACTGCCATGAGTTCAAGGCCAGCCTGAGCTACATAAGCAAGTACCAGGCCAACCATGGTCATATAGCAAAAAGCACTGCCTTAACCCGCTTTCCTACCAATAAACCCAGATTAAGAAGTCTCTTTTGATTTTAAAATAGTCTAGCTCTTTTAATACATATAAAATAACATGTAAAGCGCTACATATTTATGCAAATATGCATAAATATATGTGTATATATATACACAATTCATGTACCTATGATAACTGCGATATACGCAGAATTTAAGAGCCTAGGAAGGGAGTTAAACAGCAACAAGTGAGCTAACACTGAGCTGGTGTCTGCAGATTTTCATAGCTGGTTCCTTCAGGCAGGGCCACCTAGGCCTGAGGAATGCTCATTGTCCTGAGGGACTAAGGGGAAGCACGTATCGGACTCACAGTTTTCAGGATTTACTCGTAATTAATTGGAATAAAACCTTGAGGGAAGTCTGCCATGACAGGGCAATGCTTTAAACTCAATAAAACTGCAATTCTTAGAAAATACCTAGAATGTGGTTTGGATGATTAACAGTCCCCACGCTATGCAGAGTTCCCTTCATCTATCCATTTGTTCACCGACTTAGCGAGGCCACTATATCAAGCCATCTATTTACCCTAATTCAGGGTGAACAAATAAGTCAGGCTGCACACCCTTTGTTTTCACAAGGGTGCCAGGAATTGAGTCCGGTGTGCCAAGTCCTTGTTCTTCCACTGAGTTATACTTGCAGCCCTAAATTTCTGACTTAGTGAAGAAAAGCAATAAAGAAACATAATTATAGCAGTGTGGTTTGTATAACATTAGAGACCCGTGTAGGGGCTGCTCTGTGTATGGAATGAAAGAAGCAAAGTGTATAGTGTATATAGAGAGAGTGTATAGTGTTACACTCCATAGGGCTTAGCGCAGGATGCTTCTGAACACAATTCTAGAGAATGACTCTGGGTCTGCCCCGTGGAGAGGAACAAACCCATCCCATCTTTTCTCCACCTGAAATCAGTGAACTAGAACTTCTCCATTCCCACTGGCGCCAACTGTCTGGTCATCTGGAACTTCAGTCCTACAAAGTTGACATTTTTATAGGAAAAAAAGTTGTTATTTATTATTTATTTGATGAGGGTGCTGTTAATCATAGTTCTTTGACTTTGTTCTGAGAAATGCTTCCAGGTAATCACAGATTTGTATTGAGCAGTAAGGGGAAAATTGGGTACCATCTCAACAACATATTTGTCGGCTGTTGTTCGTCTCTGCCTTGTTACAAACACGCTAGTGAACAACGACAAAAGTCTCGTTCTTGAAATGGACACCCAATATCATTTAGTACAAAGGAAAGAAAATCAAATGAATCAAACGTAGAGAAAAAAAATTACTTCATTGGGAAACTCAATCCCACTTTTGGTGTGGATGACCTCTAAGTGAACTGCAAGATAAGAGACTGACCTTGAGTGACTTCAGTGGCTCCAAGTCTGAGAACTGAGAGCGAGGGAGCAATCAGTCACCTGGAGAATGCATAACCCTTGGGAATGAGGTCCCTCTTTTTTTTTTTTTAAAGAGCATCAGATTTTTTTTTAATCATAAGGAAATCAGAAGGTGCAAAAGGAATAAGGAAAATTAACCCTGTAGAGGCATTACAGACAGCCACAAGATAAGTTTGAACACAATGGGGCCTCAGGGTCAAATGGATATTATGAATGACATACTTTGAGCCTATTGGTTATCCAGGAAAAGAACTGGGTCCAATAAAAGGTTATCTGGGCAGGGTACCCTGTTTCTATACACTAGCAAAAAGATATCTAAAGTAGGAATTTCAGAAAAAGCACTACAAGAAACAAAAAACAAGGTCTAGGGTGGGAAGGTGGATGAGGTCCCTCTTAAAGGGCTTCAACTACCCTCTCTCCCAACACTGGGCCCTCTAGGGTAGACTCAAGTAAGCAAACAAAAGACAAACCCCTTGCTTTTAACCATATACTTGCCAAAGTAAATAAGAAAGTTTTTTCCCCCTAGTAAGGTTGGAAATACTTATTTCCCAGTTCTGGAAAATAACAGGGGTACGCAAGAGATCTGAGTTAGCAGGGAAGAATAGTTTCATGAGTAAAAAAAAGTGCTTGCCGTGTAATCCTGACCTCAAGTCATGTTGGAAGGAAAGAACCAACTCTTTCTCCTTACCACCGAGGACATGAAACATGGATTCAAATGTCTCAGTATCTGATTTACTAACTTGGGTTTGACAGAAATCCTGGGCTTGTGACATGGGTGCTCAACTGGATTTGTATGGAGAATCAGAAAAAGATTTTTTACTTTGTTTTTTTTTGGGGGGGGATGCTAAGAAGTTAGAGCTAATGGCTAAACAGTGTTTTAATGAATCCAATTTCTGTGTGATTATTTCAGGGTTAAGCTAGCTGGGTGGCTAGGTCAAACAAGCGGCCCCTCCCTACAACAGGGGGCAGGGATTCTCTGTGAAACAATCCTGGTTGTCCTGGAACTCACTCTGTAGACCAGGTTGGCCTAGAACTCACATAAACTGCCTGCCTCTGCTTCTGGAGTGCTGGGATTAAAGGCATGCGCCACCAATGCCTGGCGGACCAGGAAAATATTTACAGTTTAGAAACAGTCTTTGAAACATAGAAGTTGGCCAGGTGGTGGTGGCACACACCTTTAATCCCAGCACTCGGGAGGCATAGGCGGGTGAATCTCTGTGAGTTCAAGACCAGCCTGGTCTACAGAGCAAATTCCAGGGCAGGTTCTAAAGCTACAGAGAAACCCTGTCTTGAAAAACCAAAAAGAAGTTGAGATGGGAGATTGTTCAGTGGGTAGAAGTGCCTGCCACTAACCTGATGACCTGAGTTTAGTCCCCAGAACCCACAATGGAAAGACAGAACTGAGTCCTAACAGTTACCTTCTGACTTCCGCATGTATTTCAGGACACCTGTGTGTCTATGCATATTGTAGGAGGTCGCTTGTTCGTTTCCTGGTTGCCCAGACTCCCCCCAAAAAATCACACAGAAACTATATTATTTAAATCATTGCTTGGCCTATTGGTTCTAACTTCTTATTGGTTAGCGCTTACATCTTAATTTAACCCATTTCTATTAATCTCTGTATTGCCACGTGGCTGTGACTTACAGGTAAGGTTCAGCATGTCTGTCTCTGGAGGGCTACATGACTTCTCTTTACTCTGCCTTCTTTCTCCCAGCATTCAGTTTAGTTTTCCCTGTCTAGTTCTGCTCTGCCCTATCAACAGGCCAAGACAGTTTTTTTTATTCATTAACCAATAAAAGCAACACATATACAGAAAGGACTTCCCATACCACATGCACACACAGATCACATATACATGTGTACACATAATAACAATGAATAGCTTTTAGATTTTTTATTTATGTGTATGGTGTGTTTGGCCTGTATGTATTATGCATTATGTGTATGCTTGGAGGTCAGGAGAGGGTGTCAGCTAAAACAGTGACCTGCATATGCTGGTGCAATAATGGCATAAATGTTATACAGGGGTAACCAACAACTTAAAAAAAAAAACTAGATTTAAGGCTGACTCGGTGTTGGAGACCATACCTTACTCTGCTAAAATGGCCAAGAACCTGAGACTAGACAGGTCATAGGCCTAAAGGGAAAACTTCACTAAAGGAACATAGCCATAAATTAACTCCCAATGGCATATTGCTATACCATAGATCAGTATCTCACTCAACCCACGTCAGAGAAGCTTCTTCTCCCAGTAGATGTGAATTAACACACAGACTCACAACTAGACAATGCACAGTGAGAGACTTTGAACTCAGTCCCAAACAGGATGTCTTCTTCAAACCCTTCCTTTCAAGGCTCAGGGCTCCTATGCAAGAGGGTGACGGGGGACTCCAAGGAAACAGTGTCTTCCAGACACAAGACTGATGCACACATGAGCTCAGAGACTGTGGTGGCATGCACAGGACCTGAGAGGCTCAAGCCAGACAGCGTCGCAATGCTGAGATGAGGCAGTGGACACCGTGTCCCACCCCTAACCAAGATGCTCTTTGCAATTGATACCTTCTGGGAAAAGAATATCAGGAGTGTCACCGGGCAGATCTCCTGCACTCCGCGACAGACCCCAGGTCCAGTAGTTGACCAACACAAAATGAAGTCGGTGTTGTTTTGTTTTTTTAAATTTTTTTAATGGGATTTTTTTGTTTAATTTCATTTTGTTTTTGCCCATTTTTGTCTTATTGGCTCTTTGTTTTGATTTTTTTTGAGACAGAGAAAGAGAGAGAGAGAGAGAGAGAGAGAGAGAGAGAGAGAGAGAGAGAGAAAAGAGAGACTAGTTTATAAAAGCTTTAAATTAAACAGTAGAGTCACTGAGAAAGGAGCTAGGTGACAACATAAGAATACCAAGCAGTTTATTTTCATGTTTTAATTTTTCCAATTCCTAACTCACCAACATATTAAGACAGCACTTGTTAAGTGCAGCTATCAGTGTCAGGCTCTATGCTAGGTTCACATTTTATGCTGTCTGATTCCCACAGCCTCTGTGAGGTGGGTGATGGTCACAGCTTACAGCTGAGGAGACTGACTTACAGCTGACCCGGGGGCTGTGTTCTAGGGACCTTCCAGAGTGGTGCTGACGTAACAGTCTGACCAGATGACCTCCGTACGTCTCAGTGGACACGTCCAGAGAGGAGCAGAGAGAGCTGCAGGTGCAGTTTGTCACAAGTCTGTCAAATGTAGGATCTGGTACCCAGAGTACTAAAGCAGCTTCCGGTTTCTCAGACTTCCACATCTCTGTCTTTACAATCACCCTTGCTCACCCTGTGTGATCAGAAGTAATTGGCCCACTGGGAAAGCTGCTATAAGGGTGCCCAGGAACTAGTTATCAACTCAAAGAGTCCTTTTTACCCTTCCTTGAAAAGATCTTGGATCTGATAGTGACTCTTGTATTTCCTTACGTACGATCCGATTACCACATGCACAAGTAGATTATTATAATGCAAAACGCAAGTAATGGTGAGAGCTATATACTGTCTGTCTGGGTCAGTATAACGCCAGTCTTCAATTTAAATCCATCACCAAAGTTCACATGTCTTCTGCATGTGAAATAGAGAAAAAGAAGTCATTACAAAACCAAAGCAAGACTGACACACACATACACACACACATACACACACAAACATACACATACACACAAACATACACACATCTCTGCATCTGGTGGGAACTCTGGGCTCTGGGGTGTTTTTTTTTTGTTGTTGTTGTTTTTGAGACAGTGTTTCTGTGTGTAGCCCTGACTATCCTGGAACTCTCTCTGTAGACCAGGCTGGCCTCGAAGTCACAAAGCTTCCCCTTCCTCCTGAGTGCTGGGATTAAGGTGTGTGCCACCACCACCAGGCTTCTGTGATGATTTTGATAAGCTCTCCTTGCTGTTCTGCTGTGCTCCAATCTACTTCTCAATAAGATTATATATACACACACACACACACACACACACATATATTTAAAAATCAAACGAATATGATAATAACAACAAAACACCCACAGAAATGAAGGTTGTGTACCCAACTTCAAATGTGAGACTTTCAGCTTTCCTACCCTCAGGAGAACTGGAGCAGAAGGAGGGTGGGGAGGGGCTCGGTGGGGTAAGTTGCGAGGTTACAGAGAGATACTCCTCTGTTTCAACTTTCTATTTCCCACCAGGCTCTGCTGCACTTGCTGTTGTCTGCCCAGCTTCCTCTTACTCTGGGCCTACAGGCAAGCACAGTGATGGTGTGCTCCAAAGCCGTGGACTCTAGTCTGGCTGGGCTGGCAGGGTCTGGTTGAGCCCATTTCCACTTGTGTTGTTCCCAGCACAATAGGGCAACCACTGGATTATCCTGTTCCATGTGCTATGAATTCCACAGAAAAGAATTTTAAGAAATTTACCCCAAATAATTAGCTCACAGATATTGCACCTCAGATACCAGTTTAGACACACACATGTACATACACATATTCTCTCTTTCTCTCTCTCTCCTCTCTCTCTCTCTCTCTCTCTCTCTCTCTCTCAGTAAAACCCCACAGGAAGTAGACAGCAAAGACACCGACTAAACTCCAAATATGAGACCAAGTTGGAAGCAGTGGCTTTGACCAAGTCAGTGAGGCCACCAGGGGAACTGACCCACTTACAAATCGGCTATGAACTTCAAAATAAAATCAGATCCTTGTTCATCATGCAAACAGTCATCCTGTACACTGCTTCACTTTTTCCTTTCTGGTTTTTCGAGACAGGGTTTCTCTGTGAAGCCCTGGCTGTCCTAGAACTCACCAGGCTGACCTCGAACTTAAGAGACCCGCCTGCCTCTGCCTCCCAGTGCTCCACCACCGCCCGGCCCCAACTTTCATCTCATTCACTCAACAAACGCTGATAGAAGTGTCTGGAGCCTGGCATCTGGCCAGCTGAAACAAATGCAAACCACTAGTTGACCCTATTGCTTGGCAACATACTCAGTTCTATTTCAGACATCACTTCCTTCATTTAAGAAAATGATCCAAAGCGAGCATGACGTTTCCATGCTCGGAAACTGTGACTTGGGGGCCTAGTCACGGAGACTGGAACACACACGACACTTGCTTTATCTGCTATGGTTCCTTCGGCTGCACACTGGGACTGCCGAGGTTCTGCTCCTTCTTGCCTTGAGCCTCCCCCTGGGTCACACGACAGGCTCTAGACTGTCTTCGTTATCTGCTGCCCCCTAAAGAACCAACATGCGTGGATGGTGTGACTACAGTGGCCAGCTTCCACTCATCCAAGAAAATTCCTTCTCCATCTAACCTCCTCCTGTTCTCCTCCTCTTCTCCTGCCACTACTATTCCATTCTTTTCTTTCCCATCTCCTCCCCTCCTGCCTTTTAAATGGGCTCTCCCTCTGTACCTAGAACTTGCTAGGTAGACCAAGCTGATGCTGAGTTTTCAGCAGTCCCTTTGCCTTACTCTGAGTGCATCGGTCACTTGACCTCCATCTTTCTGATTCTTCTTCCACAGAACCCCATCTTCTTCCAGCCTGGGTTAGATACTCCACACTTACATGGGAAACACATATGCAGGCAAGGAACCATGATTCTCTGTGTACAATCCTGGCACATACACCGAGAAGGATCAATAAATGTATGCAGGATGAACAGAAAGCGGCTAAATTAACAGGCAAATTAGAGGTCTATTGGAGCTGAGGTCATCCCTGGCCCAGAGATTAGATGGAGGTTTTTGCTTTTTTCCAGCATTGATGGGAACACCTGCAACCTGCTAATGAAGTGCCCTCTGGGGTGGGTTCTGGACAAAAGTCCGTTCCAGGAGGGATGGACCTTCTTGGAGTTTTTCCATAGCGAGTCCTGAGGTCCAAGGCAAACATCTGGTTTCAGGTTAGACTCTGCCAATACACACTGAGGACACATCTGTCCCCAGGGATGGGGTGTTTTGGTATCAGACCAGAGAAATATCGAAACTAGGCTGCATTTTATTTTTTGTTGAACAGGTGATGGGGTGGTTTGGGGGAATATTAATTCCTAGATGAAATGTCTTTCCATTTTGATTTTTTAATTAAAAACAAACATAAAACGATGCCAGGTATCAGAGCCAGGGCTTTGTGTGTGCTCTACCAAGAACACAAATGGTCAGTTACCAGCCCTGTACCACTGAGCTAGGCCTGCAGCCTCACAGCACAGCTTTATTCGAAAAAGGGAAAGAAAATATCTGAGCATGAATCAGAATACGTTCTCTCTGTCTGCGTGATTTCAACGTGGTTAAGACACCTAGGGAACACAGGGGTGCGTGTCATCAACCAAAGAGGAGAATCCTTCGCCGTCTTCCTCTTGCCACCCTCCACTTTCCAGGTCCCCTTCTCAATGTGTTCTCCTTCTATACACCACAAACGGAAAATTATTCATGTGTAACAAGTTTTCAAAAAATAAACATAAAATCATCGTGTCCCAATCATCATAATTTCTGGTTTTTTTTCCTGGTCTTTTTTTTTTCTTCACACACAGAGAGAGGAAATTTGTTTTTAAATCCCAAAGCTGAAAAAAAAAATCTCTAGAGGTCTCATACTATATAAAGCCCCAGCTTCTCTTATTGAACCCTTGGGGGAGAAATAGCAACTTAATCGTTCTCTTTTTAAGGGCAGGTCAGTAGTAATAACGAGAAGTTGAGCATCCTTTTGAAGTGCAAACAAGTACTTAAAGTGATTTCTTTCTAATGTTTTTGGTGTTGGGGCCAAATCCAGGGCCTACACATGCTATGCATACGCTCTGACATATGTTTGCTACACCTCCAGTCTCTTGATTTTAAAAATGCCCTCACCACAGCCAGCACTACAATGTATAGTTCTTTGGGATTTCTGTTTTATATGACAGAAACATTCTGGTTCAGTGGGAATGTCGGGCAGGTTAGGGGTTAACTCATGGCTCCAAGATAGAATATAAGATAATGGTAGTAACTGACTGGTGGTCAAGATAGAACGACAGTAACAGTGGTCACTGTGTCAGCTCGGGGCTCCAAACACAGGACTTAAGGATGATTCATGACAGTGAACATTGTCTAGATGAGATCAAAACTACTTTAGGGATCTCTTCAGCAGAGGAGCAAAGGCAGACTGCCGTTACCTGTGTGTCCCCCGCCCCCCACAGCAAACTTTCCTTAAACTCTTCAACATATCCTTAGATCCTATACCTTTACTTATAATAGACTGAGTTCTGGGTAAAGGGGGATTTTTCTAGAACATGGCTTGGGAGAAGCACATGGGAAGGATAAGGAGAAGGGAAATTTAAGCCCCATGACCAGCAAGATTGGGTTATTAGTGGTTGACTTGGACTCTTTTTTTTTAAAGAGTATATTTAAAAGAAACCAACATTTTTATTTTGGAACTGAAATTAAATTACATCATTTTCTCCTTCCTTTTCTACCCTCTAAGCCTCCTCTGTGTTTCCCCCACCCCATTTTCTCTCATGTGTGGTTTCTTGTTCTTCGACTGCTATTATAATCCTATAATGTATGTCTATCACTCTGCGGCTGACCACTGGGGATTGGATAATCAACAGGGGGCTCTTCCCCAGGGAAGACTATTTCAACTCGTCCTCAGGATTCTTTGGTTGCTTGTAGTTCCTTGTCTAGGAAGGTGCTTGGTGAGATTTATTCCAAGTTAGTGTGTCTGCCAGTGCCATCCTTGTCCAGGCCTTGATTAGGCAGCCATTGTGTTGAGATTTCATGGGTGTTATTTCCCTAACATTTCTAGGAGATGCAACCTCACAGAGATTTCTCCTGGTCCTCTCACCCCCTCTTCCACAATGATCTCTGAGCCTTATGTAGGTGCAGGGGTTGCTTTGTAGATGCATTGGTTGGGACTGGGCACCATGCAGTCACTTGTTCTCTGCATTTTGATTGGTTGTGGTTTTCTGTAATGGTCTCCATATGTTGCAAAGAGAAGTTTCTTTGATGATATATTGCTTCCTTGCTTGCTTGCTTTAATTAGACTCTTGACTGTTTGACTTGAACACTGCTTGTGTTTTGTGGAATTCTTCTCTTTGGGGAGAGCAAGAACTGAGAGACTGCTGTTGAAGTTGAGACCAGAGGAAACCAGGGCCCTCCTCATGACAGTGGCAATGTGGTCCTTCTAGCTTAACTGGTCATTGCCTTCTTCCTCCTCCTCCTCCTCCTCCTCCTCCCCTTCCCTCCTCCTCCCTCCCTCTCTGCCTACCCAACATTTAACTGGTCATTGCCTTCTTCCTCCTCCTCCTCCCCTTCCCTCCCCCTCCCTCCCTCTCTGCCTACCCAACATTTAACTGGTCATTGCCTTCTTCCTCCTCCTCCTCCCCTTCCCTCCCCCTCCCTCCCTCTCTGCCTCCCCAACATTTAACTGGTCATTGCCTTCTTCCTCCTCCTCCTCCCCTTCCCTCCCCCTCCCTCCCTCTCTGCCTACCCAACATTTAACTGGTCATTGCCTTCTTCTTTCTCCTCCTCCTCCTCTCCCCTTCCCCTCCCTCCCTCTCTGCCTCCCCAACATTTAACTGGTCATTGCCTCCTTCTTCCTTCTCCTCCCCTCCCCTCCCCCTCCCTCTCTGCCTCCTCAGCATTGCTATAGAGAGGGGCAGAGACTTGCATGCCATAGTTCATATGTGGAGGTCAGAGGACAACTTTGTGAATTGTTCTCTCCTTCAACCTTTACACGGATCCAGATATTACACACTGGGTGCCAGGCTTGCGGAGCAAGCTCACCCACCCGCTGTAAAGTGAGTGTTCTTAGATCATATCTGTGTCTATAGGTGCATACTACTGTAATTTATGATTAGGTTAATTTTGAGGCCCTTACTCCTCCCCCAAAGTGTGTATTTGGAGTCTGCTTCTTCTTATTGTTATTTGCTTTTATTAGGAAAACTCATCTTTCAGAGGCAAAAAATAAAGGTCATTTGTTTGTTTCCCAGAAGCTATTCCGAAGAAGAGAGACTACTCTCGGGCTTTTCCTCTCTAAGGTTGAACCAGAAAGTCTTTCCCTCCAAGGCCAAACAAGCTAGAGTCCTGAATGAAGGATGGGACATTTCTAGAACCAGCAAAGAGTCTAAAGTTGCTCCAAATGGAAATTCTTTCAAGGACCAACCTAGGACATTTGATAGACTTAATGAACAAAGATAGACTCTTTGTTATTGCTATTTTTTTTTCTGGATTTTGTTTATTTGCAGTGCTGGGGAGTGTAACCAGGGTCTTGAACATGTTAGGCAAGTGTTCTATCCCTGAGCCACAGCCCCATCCTTATTTATTTTTGAGACATGGTCTCACTAGGCAGCCCAGACTGGCCTGGATCCTCATGCCTAGCTCCCTCAGGGACCATCATATCTAAGCACCATTCTGCATTTAAATCTCCAAATGGATCACTTGTTTGGTAGGGATAGCAATCCCGTATTTGAGTGGCATGCAATCGGCCTCCAAAACAGCGTCTTTGATGCCTTAGATTCTATGCAGTTCTACACGGCACGTTACTGAATGAAGCACACTGGTTCCAAAACTGAACTGCCAGCCTTTAGAACCTGCTCTGTCGCTTGCTAGCCATGTGACATGGGACAAGATGTTTCATCTCTTTGAGTGGATCACTTTTCTCATCTATGTTATGGGATTAAAGGCACTGGCACTTCATGAGACTCCTCCCAGTCCTGAAAACACTGCCAGGGAGCTAAGGAGGTGGCTCAGTGGTATGACGCTTCCTTGCATGCTCAAGGCTGTGGGTATGAGCCCACGCAACCACAAAACACAAACAATTACAAGGGCACCAAAACTACTGTAAGGACGTGTTAGTTAAAGGACAAACCTCAGGCCCTCCTGGAGAGCACCTCATAAGAGCAATTAAAGCAACATTTCAAAATATAATGAGTGTCCAAACCACGTGATGGAGACCTTGGCCAGCAGTCAGTCAGAGGCGTGTGGTCCAGATCTGCCATTCACTTTGAATAAACCAACACTCGCTGAAGTACGCAAAGGAGACTGGAGCATGGATTTGGAAAACACGCTCTTCTGAAGGCCTTAAAACATGTGCCCCAGAAGCTCACACCATCAGGTATCAACTGAATTTACATTTTTAAACTCATTTATAATTCCCAGGGCATGATGCCTGAGGACAGTGCCCAGCCTGGAAGTGGCATGCACACCTACCATGAGGGCAGGGCTGTAAGACAAGTCACCTTTGCTGGCTGTGTTGGATCATCAAACACAAACATCTTACACAACGTTTTCTCTCATGGCCTGTTTCTGAAGTGATTGAGGTCACCATGTATATTTTAACTATCTCAGTGCTGATGAGGCTGGAAGCCATGTTAAGAATCTCTAGTTTGGCTCCTCTGGAGAGACTGCTTGATTTGAACACTGCTTGTGTTTTGTGGAATTCTTCTCTTTGGGGAGCCAACAACTGGGGTAAGCCGAGGACAAGTAGACAAGAGTTGGTTCACTAGGAATCAACCAAGGACAGAAAGTTTGCTCAATATGTTATGTTGTGAACACAGGGCAAAGGGATGGCTCAGGGGTTAAGAGTACTTACTGCTCTGTTCAAGGACATCAGGAGCTCAAAGCCACTCCTCTCTACGTAGTAAAATCAGAAGCCTGAACTGTGTGAGACCATGTATCAAAATAGACCACTTGGCTAAAAAGTGGGTCAAAGATTTTACAGACACCTCACCAAAGGAGTCACGCAATGGTAACTAAGTGTATGAAGAGACGTTCCATGCTGTCTGTCAGTGGTGAATGTAGAAGGAAATGAGTCCCACTCTGCCATGGCCTCAGGATGAAATGTCCCCAGACTCCTGTTCTGCTGGCTCTGACTCTAGCTGGCGATGCTGTTCTAGGAGATTTAGGAAACTGTAGAGAGGAGGCCTGGCTGGGGGATGGAGGATTCTGGGGCTGTTTTCTTTGGGCTGTATCTTGCCATAATGTTTTGCCTCACTACAGGCCCAGAGCCATGGAGCAGACTACCGTGGACTGAAACCTCTCTGAGATCGAGAGCCAAGACCAATCTCTTGTCTTTTTAAAGGTTCTTTCCTGTGTTTTCCATGTTAAAGTGTCTGGCTAACACACCAACCTCTATGACAGAGACAGCATGGAATACAGGTGAGGCCACGGGACAACAAGTGCTCACTCGTGGCTCGTGAGCCTGCGAAGCGGCGTTGCTCTTCTGGCGGACAACTCAGAAGTTTCCTACGGTTAAATCTCCTCTGACCATATGATTCAGCAAGCAAACTCCTCATTCCTTACCCAAATGAAATAAAAATTACAACCATAGAAAAACATAGGCACGGGGCTGGTGAACTGGCTTAGGTAAAGGTACTTGCTGCCAAGCCTGGTGAACTGAGTTTGATCCGCAGAACTCTCATGGTAGGAGAGAACTCACTCCTGCAAGTTGTCTTCTGAACACATACACTCAAAATAAATGTCCACACACACACAAAAACACGGGACACGAACAGATAAATTGTGGCCAAGGCAGACAATAGATTACTAGTGTTAAAAAAGGAACGAATAGCTGGGTGGTGGCGCAGACAGAGGAGGTGGATCTTTGTGAGTTTGAGGCCAGCCTGGTCTACAGAGAGAGTTCCAGGACAGGGTCAAAACAACAACAACAACACAAACAAACAAAAAGGAATGACTTATCAAACCATAGAAAGACAGGGAAGAAACCGAACATATGTATGTAGCCAAGTGAAAGACACCAGATGGAAAAGATGACCTGCTGTGTGACTCCAAGGACAAACGAAAATTAAAGAGACAGCGAAAAGATCAGTGGTCGCCATGGGTTAGGGAGGAAAGAGGGGTGAGTAAGTGGCACACGGGATTTTAGGGAAGCGAGGACACTCTGTGCGGTGTGTGGTGACAGCGAATCCATGCCATCGTGCATTTATTCAGAATCCAGTAGACATACAGATCTCATGGCATTCATAATGATGTGTAACCGGATCCCTGGCCTTGGCTGGTTACGGTGTGTCTATGGATGCCCACCCTGGTCCTGGCTGGTTACAGTGTGTCTATGGATGCTCACCCTGGCCTTGGCTGGTTACAGTGTGTCTATGGATGCTCACCCTGGCCTTGGCTGGTTACAGTGTGTCTATGGATGCTCACCCTGGCCCTGGCTGGTTACGGTGTGTTTATGGATGTTCACCCTGGCCCTGGCTGGTTACAGTGTGTTTATGGATGCTCACCCTGGCCCTGGCTGGTTACAGTGTGTTTATGGATGCCCACCCTGGTCCTGGCTGGTTACGGTGTGTTTATGGATGCTCACCTTGGCCTTGGCTGGTTACAGTGTGTTTATGGATGTTCACCCTGGCCCTGGCTGGTTACAGTGTGTTTATGGATGCCCACCCTGGTCCTGGCTGGTTACGGTGTGTCTATGGATGCTCACCTTGGCCTTGGCTGGTTACAGTGTGTTTATGGATGTTCACCCTGGCCCTGGCTGGTTACAGTGTGTTTATGGATGCTCACCCTGGCCCTGGCTGGTTACAGTGTGTTTATGGATGCCCACCCTGGCCCTGGCTGGTTACGGTGTGTCTATGGATGCCCACCCTGGCCCTGGCTGGTTACGGTGTGTCTATGGATGCTCACCCTGGCCCTGGCTGGTTACGGTGTGTTTATGGATGCTCACCCTGGTCCTAGCTGGTTACGGTGTGTTTATGGATGCTCACCCTGGCCCTGGCTGGTTACGGTGTGTCTATGCATGCTCACCTTGGCCTTGGCTGGTTACAGTCTGTCTATGGATGCTCACCCTGGCCTTGGCTGGTTACGGTGTGTCTATGGATGCTCACCCTGGCCTTGGCTGGTTACGGTGTGTCTATGGATGCTCACCCTGGCCCTGGCTGGTTACAGTGTGTTTATGGATGCTCACCCTGGTCCTGGCTGGTTACAGTGTGTTTATGGATGCTCACCCTGGCCTTGGCTGGTTACAGTGTGTCTATGGATGCTCACCCTGGTCCTGGCTGGTTACAGTGTGTTTATGGATGCCCACCCTGGTCCTGGCTGGTTACGGTGTGTCTATGGATGCCCACCCTGGCCTTGGCTGGTTACAGTGTGTCTATGGATGCCCACCCTGGTCCTAGCTGGTTACGGTGTGTCTATGGATGCTCACCCTGGTCCTGGCTGGTTACGGTGTGTTTATGGATGCTCACCAGCTGTAAAGAGCTTGCTTTTTGGGAAGAGATGCTGAAAGTGCAAAGGCAGAGCCGAAGGAAGGGGCAGAGGTTTTATGAGAATTTGCTGCACCTTCCTCTCAGAGCTGTTGTAAATGCTGCACTGACAACATTAAGTCTTAACCAAAAAGCTGCTGGGAACAAACATTTTAAGAGCAATAGAAGAAAGAAACCATGCCCCAGTGCACTGGTTTCCTGAGAAGGTGGGTCAACAGACAACAACAAAACAACAACAACAAAAAACAAATAAGGAGAACACACAAAAAAAATGGAATCAATAAATTATGGTGCTGGGCAACTTTATCACAGCCTCCCGCTTCTTCCTCCAAATCTGGCTTGGGGTGAGGGGAAAATGCAAATGGTTTCTTCTCTGAGGCTGGGACTTGAGCGTCATGCATGGCAGGGCTTCCCCTGTTTCCACCCCAGAGGGAAGAGATGCTCTCCTTTCTTAGGACACAAAACTTGAGGCATTGAACTCAGGAGACAAAGTAAGAGCATTGCCCTCCCCATCACTCTCTGCATCTCACAAACGTGAAGACTGATGTCCGGGTGACGGCAGATATCACTAAGCCACTGTTTCTGGAGAGTCAATAGTTTATTGTCTCTTGTGTCTGTAAATTCAAAGTCAGCTTACAAGTTGAAAGTCAACACCACTCTTAAAAGACAGCCCAAGCATACTATGCAAAATCCACAACTTACTTTGGAAATCACCGGATCTCATGTCCACCCCCAAGATGAAGGCTGTACATACCTTGGGCAACATTAGCATTTACCTGTCATTGTAACTTGTGTTCAGTATGTTGCACGCTAAGGCTTTGAACCATTCATTGACTAGAAGATCCAAGATAACATGGGCCACCTCCACTGAAATTTTAAGACCCAATTTGGTAGCTTTATCAAACTATAATTAACTTGTATCTCAGATCGGCTTCTGCCTTCCAAAGTGTTGGGAAATGCCATCTCAGAAGGGCTGTGATGCAGGCGGTTGCCAGAACTGAGCTTTCCCGCCCACTCAAATGTATCTTATCTTCATCTTAGCTTGTACTCATTTAATTAACAATTTCATAAAGGCTAGGAGGCAGTTTGGTCATATAGCACACTGCTCACTGGCAAGCTCTTCTCAAGAAAGAGTGGGCCACGAGCCATATCCAGAGGCCTACTATTGACATAATGCTCATATATGTGCATGGCTGATATAAGTCAGGCCTCTGAAATGACAGAGAAACCTTAGTAGAAAGTCCTCAAAATCATAAGGGGCCGTTCTAAAGACACTCTTAACCATATTAGATTTTTCTCATAGTGGGACTCCTGGTTTATGTCAAATTCACTGGCATAATCAGAACTTTTGTTATTTTGAGACAGGTCTTACTATGTAGCCTAGCCCACAAACTCATGGTGTAGACTAGGCTGGTCTTGAATTCATGGCTCTCCCAACTCTGCCTCCTGAAGTCACAGGTGTGTGTCACCATGCCCGGCACATTGTCACAACTTTGCATTGTCCCTTGCAGCACTTGGTGGCCTGCCTTTATTCTCTGACAGTGTATCTTGCCTCAGATAAGTGGAGGGAATCTGGGGACCTGAGCCACAATTAGGGGGTGATCATCTTTGCCTGACCAAACCACCCAGCCAAATGGCCTGAAGGATGAGGCACATTCTTGGGAAGGAGCAGATGAGAGGATTTGTTAAGGGTTTCTCCTTGCTCTCCAAGTTAGCAATGGCTAGCAACAGATTCATTCATAGGGCAATGCCTGGAGACACGCCCAACCATCACACAGAAAGAGACTAGCTCTTAAAAACCAGGGATAAGGTATTCAAGCCACCAGCTCATCAAACACACTTATAAGTGGGCAAGAATGGCATGAAGAGGCCCAGACTAAAGGCTGGGAAACGGTTTTCGTCACAGCTTTTGCATTTACGTGGAATGTGAGGGAGACGAAGTGGAGAAAAGATATCGTGATAGGCATATACGGTTGATTCCCTGTAATGGAGATACAATCTGACAGAATAGTCAGGGCTGGCATTTATTTTTCTTGTACTTAAAAGACGAGAAGGGTCTGAAAACATCCCTCGTGCAAGGCATGAGGAGGATCCCAAGAAGCCTGCTTGTGGGCTTTTTCTTGTAGGCCTTCTGCATTGCTGTATGAGTGAAAGCCCACATGACTAGATGTCCGGTAATGGGAGTTTAGTCTTCTCAGATAATTCTGAGCCCCGCGTGTGGGCTCAGTCTGCAGGGAATACTCTATTTTATCGATTGGTGGTGGTGGGAGGATATGTTGAAGGTACTTGGTGGGGGGCAGAGTTTCTGGGTGATGGGGCATGATCATATTTCATGCTTGAAGTTCTCTAAGAATAAAATGTAAAAACTGGACGTTCGAAAAATATTATGGAGAAATGAAAATTGCAATTTATCTATGAGAGGAAAAAAATTAGCGTAACATGTCAAGATCTGAAAAATTATATTTTGCCTATTTAATGTATACACATGAGCATAGTTTAAGAAAATAAGTATAACTCACAGGCTAAGGCAAAGAAGTGAAGAGCTGGGGCTCCAAAGGCTCTTAGAGCAGGGCTGGACATCCACAGCGGTCCACAGATGTGTTGGGTAGGCTGCCTGGTGCCTCTGAATGACATTAAGGGCCACAAGGGTCCAATGCTAAGTGAAGAAAAGGAACTGCGGTGGTTTGGGCAGGTGAGTCTAGAGAGTCTAGCTCAGCCATCTTTTCAGAGTTACCCATCCAAATCCTGTCCATTCGTTATCTCTATTTTGACTACACAACATCATCTTGCTGGGACCTAAAAAGGGTGTTAATCAACATGTTCAAACACGTTCACAGTCTGCTACCTTTCTGAGCCAAAATGAATGGGAGTAATTGACAGTTAATCTGGGGCTGGGATGTTCTGGAATAGGGTATCATCTCACTTGCCATCCGGCTCCTGGAAAGCTGTGACTTTTTTATGCTTCATGGTTTCCTGAGGTGCCTTAGTTCCCGGGACACAAAGTAAACCTGGATTGCTCTTCTGGCCTCTTGTCCCTACCTGGACTCATCACAACCTCCTTAGGTTCTGGCCTTGTTCCTCAACCCTTCCCTTTTCTCCTTTATACTTTATTCCTTGCATTTCTTTTCAAACTTCTCATGGCTATTTCTGCTTATGGAAAGTCACTGGAACTTGAGAATATGAACATCATAAATATATACTATGGGGTGTGAAATCTGGAGACAAACCACCCTAAGAGATTCCAGATGAATTTAGGTCCTAAAATGAAACTATAAAAATGCTTGACCCCTTTGAGTAAAGGTGTTTTTTAAAATGATGCATGGAGTGCAATGGTTTAAAGAGAAAGCCTGATGAATAGGACCTTGTATAAATTAAAAAACCTACACAGGGTAAAAAATACTGTAAACAAAATCCAGTAGACAAGCCACAGAATAGATGAAACTATCTGCTGCATTTATAACAGAAATAAAATAACTGGAAAAAAAGTACAAAAAATGTTCACGGGCAGCAAACTGAAGGTTAGGACCCCAAGGGTAGCAACTGTGGTGTCCCCTGGCACTTCCTTATTGCTAGAAAATGAGAAACTCACTCCTTCTCAATTTCAGTCATAAAAACGACATTTAAGGTGGAGGGATTTTAATTTCTAGGATAGGAAAAAGTTGAAGCACTGGTTAAGACTGTGGGACATATGTCCCTGCTCATGTGGCGACCCCAGCACAAACAGCATCTTTTCATATGAACGAACGGCAGTGGCCAGGGCATCACCAAGAAGGGCGCAGATCCATGTGTGCAGGTTCTGATTCAGCAGTGCCCACCCCGGGAAATGACTGCGCACCTGTGCTTGTTCAAAGGTCCTTATCATAGCTTCTTCCTGAAATATCTAAAAGTCGCAAACAATCTGAATGCTCCCCGATGGGGAATAATTAGATAGATATGATAAAAATCATAGCAGTAATAATGAAGCAGTTTCAAAGGATAAGGTTGGTACTTGCCGACCAGCACCAGGGGAGCAGGGTGGGCGGCGTGATGGTTCTTGCAAGGGTGACGCCCATAGAACAGAACTGTAGATGAAACACGTTTACGCTTGAGTCCTTTTACCTCACAACGTGTTATGGGCATCGTGCCAGCTCTAAACAATAAGTCTATCCTATCCTCTTAATAAAACTTGTATTCCATCAATGGGGTTTGTTATAAGCTTACCGGTTTTCTGTTTTTTTTTTCTTAAAATAAAAATCTTTAATAAGATCCAATTCCCACACCACACAATTTATTAACTTAAAGTGTACAATTCAGCGGTGTGTGGTATATTACATTATTAATTTTTAAAAATCAATGTGAGACATTAGATATCACTGGTCACTGAATACGTGGGTCACACTAACCCATTTAGAAAAAGTAATTTTATAAAAAAATGTTTACATTTAGGAGGCAGAAGCAAGTGGAGCTCGGTGGGTTCCAGGCCAGCCTGGTCTACAGAGTCAGTTCCAGGAAGATCTCTGAGTTCGAGGCCAGCCATCTACAGAGTAAGACCTAGGACAGTCAGAAGAAATCCTATCTCAAAAAACAAAACAAAACCAACAACAAAAAAGGCAGCCAAGTGCACCCCAGTCTGACGCGCCGCCCTTCAGTGGTGAGGGTTAGGTCATGTCCAGCAGTCTTCCTTATCTCCTGTGTAACACAAGTCTAGACGGAACCTCGAGTTTGCACAAGTGACTATTTAGGATTTGGATTTATAACAAACGGAAACAGACTTTCTGATAGGAACATCTGAAAATATGTATGATGACTTGCTTTTCAGATTGCTGTCTTCTAAGTTCCTTCCAAAGTAGGTTCTTAAAACGATTACCAGAAAAACAAAAAAACCCTAAATCATATAACAAAATTTGTCATGTGAGCCATTTTGGGTGGTTTTAACCAGATGGCTGAACTGTTTGCTTTGCACTCTTGTAATCCAGGCAGCAAATCTCCATCCCTTTTTGCAGTCTGTGCAAAAGTTTCCTTAGGACAGAAAGCCTATGATGAAGGGCAGTGGAGAAGACAAAAGGTAGCCAAGAAAAATGAGTGTCTCCTTCCCTAAGATTACTACCTTATTCCTGAATGTGATGGTAAGCATTTGAATGAGACAGAAATTTTCCAAAGCCAATGTAAAAGTTCGGAAAAAGTTAAACCCCCACAAAGCTGATTTTCCTGTGTTTGGTCACTGTCGAGAGCCCAGCCATATACCTAGTGAGTGAAAAGGATGGTACACATGGAAGATGGCTTCTGGACTTATTTTTATTTTATGTGTGTGAGTGCTTCTCTGCCTGCACATATATATGTGCGTTACATGCATGTCTGGTGCTCACGGAGGCCAGAAGAGAGACCTGGATCCCTTAGAACTGGATCTACAGAGAGTCATAAGCTGTCATGTAGGTTTTGGGTCTTTGCAAGAGCAGCAAGTGTGTTAATTACTGAACCACCTCTGCCACCACCCTGATGTTCTTGTTGCTTTGTTTGTGTTGTTTTTCCTTTTCTCCATCCACAAGCAGTTGGGCCCTACCTAACGACACAGCTTTGGTATGAGATCTAGTTTCCTAATCCACGCATCATAGCTCCACTGGTACTCGCCTTCACTCTGTGCCTTCAGGATCCTCTTATGCAGGAGAGGTGCCTGTTCTGGGTGTTGTAATGCGTGTGACCCAGATCCCAGTGTGTGCTGGCATCTGGGAGGTGTAGAAACAGGGTCAGCCTAAACTGGTCAGTAACAGTGAGCCAAGTTCTGCAGTTGTACGCTCCAGGCTCCACACTCTTCGCAACTCCCTGGTGGCCCAGAGCAGTTCAGTAACACTACAGATCAGTCTCTAACGCTGTACAGTGGCCTCCAAGGGTGCCGAGAAGGGTCAATGAGGTGAAGAAGGGCCAGTGGCTGGCCTCACGGCTTACACTCAAGAACATGCCCTTGGTGAACCATGAAGGTTTGAACAAGTATGAGCCAGTGTCACACTCCAGAACTACCACACAGCAATTCTCAGAACAGCATCCACCGTGTTCATGTGTGTATTGCTTTCTGTGCACTTGGCATCAACTTGTTGAGCCCTCTCCGCCATTTACGAAGCAGGGACAATTAAAAACACCTTGTTATTAGGGAAATGTCAAAATAAAAAGCATAAGAAAAACCACTACAAAGTTCCCATTGGTCATTTGGGACCCCTGAGCTCACACTGTGATCTACGAGCCATGTAGTTTTGGACTCACACACTTGCCAAGTTGCCTTTGGTGCTGCCACCTCTTCTGCTCCGCTAGCTTCCCCCTCCACACCCAACAGTTTCTCTCTAGATCACAGGCACCATTACTGCAGCCTGTAATGTAATTCCTTCGAGGAGATGCCGACTGAGTAAGCCCCAGTGTTTTGCTAGTCAAAGGTTATTTTGTATTCTTCTCTTAACCCGCTCCTGTCTTCCACTTATAGTGCACCCGAAACAGCGTTCTCCCTCCAGCCAACACCACCACCACAGTGATGAGGACATAACTAATTGTGCAGATGGAAACCCCCTTTCCAAGATGCAGAGGACCTCAGCAGCTCAGGAGTGGCTTCCTGCACCCCAGTACTGCACTGGCATCTTCGCCCAGACTGTTGAGTAGCCATTGTCCCTTGTTGAGCGCTTGTTGACTTGAGCACTCTCTTACCCCAGTGGACCAGCATTCTTAGTACTGATGGTGTCTGGAACGCCACTTGTCTCTGAGGACCTATTTGAAAACTGGAACGGGTCTCTGAATCCTGACAAAATTCCATTCCTTACTAGATAAGTTGTTTCCCCCATCCTCAGTTGCTCATCTGTAAATGAACATGGCAGTATGTCATTGGCAAGAGTGGGGATTTAAGGGCTGGTGCGCACTAAACACTTAGTGAAGCAGACCAGCAGCAATGCTCATCATCACGCAGACCGTTTATTCTAGGGACATAGTTTCCCAAGGGGAAAGAACAGAATGTCCAACGGAAACAGTTCCCCAGAGACCACAAACACTGCCAGTTTTAGTGAGAAGTTACGGGAGTCAAAGATCTTTTCCGGACTCAAACACTGTTCTTTGGACATTCTGTTTTCAAAAATAAAGCTCACAGTGACATAAATATCCCAGACTGTGTTTTCGAGGGAGTGTGCTTAAGATGTTGTGGATGATACGATACACTAGAACAAACCCTCATCCTGGACCATTCGTAGAAGGGGAGTTCCATCTCTTCGGCTCGCACGAGGTATCTGTCAGGCCCCGGTCTCTGCACTGCCTATGTGAGCAAGCGAGGTTGCCTCTCCTCTCCCCTGCACGTCTGCCTAGGAGCACTGGGATTACTGTTCAGGCATCAGCTTCCCTCTCAAGCCTTTCTCAGCTTTGCTGAGTATCCCAAGGTCAGACCTGGGATCACAGTCCTTCAGGAATGCTTTCCCCCACCACAACAACAGGGTTTCAGTTCCCCCAGCTCCAGGGTTGGAAGGAAGATGTCCCTCTGGAAGGGTTCCAGCAGACAACAGGGGCTCAAGGAACAGATGAGTTAAATACATTCATAAATGAATTCTAAAAGGTGGCAGATGTGGGCTGATGAACTAAATCTGTCCGTAACTAAGATCTAGTCTGGAGTCGAGTCGCGTATTTGTTCATTTCTTTCTGTATTTGTTTGCTCACACTTGTATGGAACATGTATGTATGTATGTATGTATGTGTGTACGTATTCTTGTAAAGGGCTAACAAACTGAGTTTGTTCCCTTGGATCCACATGGTGGAAAGGAAGAACGAACCTTCAAAAGTTGACCTCTGATCTCCACACTAACACTGTGGTAAACACACACACAGTGGGGAGATAGAATTAAAACAATAATCTATCCAATTATAAAATCACTAGAGATTTTCCTATCAAGAAAATGAAACTGTCACCTTCCTACCAGGCATCAATCCCCAGGATGGTTATGGTCCCCCTGGGATGAAGCAAGAAGGTCCTGACCCGGCTTTTAAGATCCTCCCGTGGTCTTCTTTTGTATCTCTACATCAGGCCCAGGCCCACAGTTCCACTTACCTGACTACCCACTGACGTTCTGCCTGGAGGCTACTGAGGACTTGAAGATTAGAAAAACTGTTTAAATCAGAAGCATGTTTTATTTTGAGGCAAGGTTTCACAGTGTGATTTGGGCCAGGCTGGCCTGGGATTCCTGCATTTCCCATCCTACCGGGATGACCATCCTTTAGCCTTGCCATGTCCCCGCCCCCAGCACTTATGGTGGCCATGTTTCCTAGCTGTCTAGCTTTCCCCCTGCTCACCCCAACTCTTTCAGGGCAGGGGTCATGTCTCCTAGGCAAGCACAGGCCTGCACATAACGGGAAAAGTTTAGAAATCAACTAACTAGCTTGTAACCACTTCCATCTATGGTAAAGTGTTTCTCCGAAGAGAAAGGAGATGTGTTTGGAGTTTGAATCTCTGTGTATGAGTGCGTCCTTGCTGGGTGACAGCGAGTGTCTTTCATTATTGCTTTCTCACCTTATGTCTGAGACCTCAGGGGTTGTCGCTAAAGTTGGAGCTCACCTAACTTTCTGGCAGTGAGCCCGAGGGACCCTTCTGTACCCTGATGAGATTTACATGTGAAGGCACCGCACCTATCTTCTATGTGTGTTGGGCATCTGAACTCAGGTCCTCTCACTTGTATAGCAAGGACTTTATGGAATAAACCATCTCCAACCCTGAGTTTGATTCTTCTAATGAATGCTACACATGTAACTTCTCCATGACCCATTCAACGTATTCTGCAGGATAATGCCACTTGAGGGAGTGATAGGGAAAGATTATGTTCAAACACTCAGTAAATGGAAAGTTCTGTCTACCCCTTTGCCTTGCAACACTGCTTATTCAGATAAAATAAAGCTTAGATTTAATAATAGGCAAGAGAAGATTCTCCACTCAGATACTGAATAACTCAGTTCAAATGCTCCTTTGGGATTTTATGTGTAGGAAACAACTCTTTTGCTGTAATCTATGGAAAGCCAACCATGCTGGGCATTGTGGCACGTGCCTACGATCCCATTACTACAGAGAGCTGAGGTAGAGGACCATTGTTGGGGGCACACAGAGGTCCTTGAGGTCACAGGTCACAGAGAAACCAGGAATGTTAATCACACAGGATTGTCTTTCCGCTGGGAAAGATGAAGAACCTGTTCTTCCACCCAGAAAGATGCAAACCCGAAGTGGTTTATAGCCCGGTCATCTGCCTTATCTGTTAGGCCAGACACCATCAGGACTGGAAGTGGCTGGTTATCTAAAGGACCCTTCTAGTCACAGGCTCCCTCAAGCTCCCAAAATCAGGACCAGAGGTGGCTAACAGTCCAGATAATCTCTGTGCTATCTATCTGACCTAGACCAGGCCAGACCCTTAGGCTATTTGGCCAGTACAGTCAGCCTATCTCTAGAACTCTGACCCAGGTCGACTAAGTCAGTTTGCACTGGTTTTCATTCTAATGTCTTTGAGTGATTAGCTTTCCTTAAACTCCAGCACTCTGGAGGCAGAGGCAGGCAGAAATCCGTGAGTTCAAGACCAGCCTGAGCTACAGAGTTCTGTTCCAGAACAGTTAGAGTGAAGGGCCCAGACCCTAAATCATCCCCATCCCCACCCTCTTTGGCAGCCAGGACAGGCTGCAGAAAAGACCCAGCAAGATGGAGGCCCCTGACTCAGCAGAATGTGCTGAGCTCCCGACCCTGATCCACCCATCTACTGGGTGGATCAGAAGTTAGCTGAGGGCTCTGGAGATCTATTACTGATAATAGTGGACTGCAGTGGCCGCCCTGCCCCCCCATGTCCTTTCCGCAGCTGACCAATGAACTCAGGGCAGGTTCCCTCATCCCGGAGATGTGCCAATCCTGAGACTGTTACTATGCATCTAGCAGACCCCTCAACATATCCCCTTCCCCACTGCAGCTTGCGGTCCTCCTACTCCGCCCCCTATGTCAGATGGACGGAGTTAACTTGTAATTAAAAAGACTCTCTGCTTTGACATTGAGTCTGGTCTCTTGGTTTCTGGGATCTAGACTCTGGGCACAACAGCGAGACCTTGTCTCAATAAAGAAACAAAACCAACCAACCAAACAAACAAACACCTTTTTCAGAAAATTAAAAAAAAAAAAGCTGAGTAAACAATAGTCTTAAACTGATTTGGTGAGGTGTAGAGAGCTAAGCCTGAGAAATTAATAGTAAATATATTTATATCTGAAAGAGGACACTTGATGGCAAGCAGCAGACAGGATACATCTTTGTTCAACAAATACGCAGTCCGCACGCACGCATGCACACACACGCACACACACGCACACACACACACACACACGCACACACTCACGCACACACACACACACACACACACACACACACACGCACGGGCGCGCGCGCACACACACACACACACACTCACACACTACAGACAGTGAATATTTGTGCCTTTAAAAAATATCCCGATTCAGTCATCAGGTTTGAACTGCTTCTCTTGTTTGACCTAAGATTTATCTACACTGTATCAATAGGTTGTAAGAATTCCTTCAAGGCCTCTAGTGGAATAAGGTCCTTCTACTAGGTCCGAATCTAGGTAAAAAGTACATTTGTGCTCATCTATGCTGTGGGTTTCAATTTAAAAGTAAACGTTTATGGCTGGAGAGATGGCTCACTGGTTAGCACTGGCGGCTTCTCCAGAGGACTGGAGTTCAATTCCCAGCACCCACGTGGAGGTTCACTACAGTTAGAACTCCAGTTCCAGGGGATCGGATGCTCTCTTTGGAATGTGTGGGCACTTGCATGGAGTGAAACATGCAAGCCAAACACATAGAATAAAATTAAATAATCTTAATAAAACCTCAGTTCTATTAAGAAGCATGTGAGCTATGTATCAATAGCTTTATATCATGTATAACAGAAATAACCAGAAAGTATCCCATTGTCCCAAGGAAGCAAATGACTAAGAAAATATACATAACTGAGTCTAAAATCAAGAGAATTCAAATCATATTTACCAAAGATAAATAACGAAACAGTGTGAAATAGGAAAAAAGTTGAATTTGTAATTGCAGCAAGGGAAATGTGATGGATATTTACAAAATCCAAGATGCATTTGGCCAGTTTCTCATTGCTCTCTTCTGGATGAGGTTGTCTATACTGACCACAGAAGAAAGTAAATCTAGAGTAAATCCTGCTTGCTGAGGACACTCTCCCACAGCAGAGGGCAAAATGTCCAGGAAAAGTTTCTTTTCCTTCTTCCCTCCCTCCCATCCTCTCTCCTTCCCTCCCTGCCTCCCTTCCTTTCTTCCTTCTTTTTATGTTTTGGTTTTTCAAGACAGGATTTCTCTGCGTAGATCAGAGTGGCTGATTCATGTCACATTCAGAAAGTCCCAGCCATCTTTCACAAGCACCATCTAGGTGTCTTAAACAAAAATTAAAATTTTTGTTTTAAAATTAAAAAAATTTCTATGAATCACATCTGCTTCCTCCACTGAGAATATAGAGTTTCTAAATTAAGGCAAAATAAGTGATAAACATGAGAATTCCAAGAATATCATTCATTGTCACTTAGCAGATGTGTCCCTTAAGTGGACACCTTCGGTCATAGAACCTCATTTTCTTATAACTTTAAGCCACAGAGTTAAAATATACATGCATAGAACTCCGCAAAACTATGGCAATGTCTGGTTTAAAGGCAACCCGAGGAAACAGTAGTTAACAGTTCCAATCAGCGTGTAAGGAAGCCAAGGAAAAGGGAACTGAGTTAGATCAAAGTGACTTCTTAAGAAGTTGTTAATACACCTCTCAGATAAACAATGTCTCCTCTTACTGCTTACAACAAAATTGGACAAAACAACAAACAGAGCACAAAACCAACGACCGGGACAAGGTATGCTTTTCCTGCGTGGAGCGCGTCCCGGGAGCGCCACAGACAGGAGACCAGAGGCTGCCATTCAGTGAACTTTTGAACGGGAGCTGAGTGTTGGGGACGTGCGCTGGAGGCGACCTACCTTTCACAGATTTCCCGATGCTGTGCAAGTGCGTGATCGAACTGTAGTTCTGGGCAACGCTCTTTAGGAACGCCTCCATCTCTTCCTGGTGGTGGTATCGGAAATCCAGGGCGGTCATGACCGGCAGAAGAAGCCCCAGCCACAGGACCGCGAGGTCCATGTCCTAGAGATGGGGAAGAGAAGAAAAGAGCTGCTGAGGATCCCCCAGGGAAGCGCGGGCACCTTTCCTCCAGGCCCTCGGGGAACACCTGAGCTTCACGCTCCTTCTTCCGAGATACGAGGTGAAGGTGGCCCCTGGGACCCCGCAGCCCGCCCGGGTCCCGGCAGCAGCACCCTTCCGTGTGCCCGGTCTCACCACTGCCAGGCGCGCGTCTCCGCCCGCCGGGTGCCGCCGGGAGCTTGGGGAAATTATAGCCCGGCCAGAGGGGCGTTCCCCGGGACGACACGCCCACAGACACGCCCACGCTGCGCCTTGCCCTCCCCTTGGGGCGGGTCTCCATCCTCGCTCCAGGGACTGCGAGCCCCGCGGGGTTGAGAGAAGCGGGTGGGAGGTGGAGCGCGACCCGTCGGCGCTTGGGTTGGACGTGTGGCCTGTCCCGGGCCAACGCGGCCCCGAGACGCTGCACAGAAGCCGCCCACGGCCTCCACTGTGCCGGTCGCGCTGGACACGGTTTCCACGGTGGGCGGTGGGCGGTGGGCGGTGCCGGTCACCTGGAGTCCAAGGAGGGCCAGGCTTCCAGCTCTGTGCTGCAACTGGGGAAGCCGGGGGTGGGGATGGAGTGTGTGTGTGTGTGTGTGTGTGTGTGTGTGTGTGTGTGTGTGTGTGTGTGTGTGTGTGCGCGCGCGCGCGCTTCAAGTACCAAGCTGTGAGGTACGGGAACGTGTCCAACAAAAGTAGATAGTAGATGAGATCTGACTAAATCAGGGTAAAGTTTGTGACAAACTCGCAGGACAAAAGCGGAGCCGCTGTCGGCACTCGGATTTCTCAGGGCAGTTCTGGCGCTTCTTCCTAAAAAGCTGCTCAGAACACAAATCATAACTGATGAGATGTGGATCGTGACACAGACCACGCCGCTGAACAAAGATCGTCTCGGATGATGGTTCGTGAGCTATCGTGTTCTGATACATACCCCACATACACTGTCCCGCTGTCCGGTGCATTTGCAGAACCCTGTTAGAGAAATACCGACGCCTGCAAGGGTCTGTTGAAAACAAACTTCAAAAGCTACTGATTTGTTATAGCACTCGTGAACAGATTTTTAAAATAGTGACGAGAGGGCCCATCCCAAAGTGATGAGGTGAAATTTCCTTCCCGGAGCACAAAAGGGCCCTTGAGAGTGGGAGAGATGGCTCAAAGGGTAAAGACTGCTTGAGTTACAAAACTGGACACTGGACTTTGAGTCTCAAAACCCGTGTAAAGGTAGGAGAGTCCAGACTCCAGAAACTTGTCCTCTGACCTCCACAGGTGTCCTCTGACCTCCTTGGCGGCACCGAGTTCCTCCTTGCAGGCCTCCGGTGCACAAACAGAACAAAAGAACAAACGGTTTTAAAGCAGTGATTCTCAACACGGGGTCAGGGCCCCATGGGGTTGCATATCAGATAGGTGGCTATCAGTTATTTACACAACGATTCGTAACAGTAGCAAAGTTACGGTAACGAAGTAGCAACAAAAATTTTACAGCTGGGGCTCAGCACAACGTGAGGAACTGTATTAAAGGGTGGCAGCGTCGGGAAGGCTGAGACCGCTCTGTAAGGGCTCTGTGGCTGGAGACTTGGAAGGTGGTGGCTTCATCAGCACTGATGTGGACTGCTCTCCTGATTCCAGGAAAATGAAGGAAGGGGTGAGGAAAAGTTGCAACCACTGCCCTGGAAGTTCACACTAGATAAGAAGAACCAGAGGGTGGGGATCAGAGGCCTGGAGTCCGGAAGATTTAGCACTTAGTCCCCAAGTGTGGTCTAAAGACATCGATGTCACCTAGAACATACTGAAAATTCCGGCTCTCTCGTCCCATTTCAGAGAACTGTCCTGCTATCAGGTTTGGGATACTCTGTTCTAGAGGAGGAGAGGGAGGGAAAGAAAAAGAGAAGGTTCAGTGTGAGAATTTAAAAGCTGGGCAAGAATAAAAGTTTAAGCTAATAGAGAAAAACCCCTCAAGTTTATGGTTTTGGAGGTGATCTTCCTTTTCTTAAAATGATTAAAGGAAAACCATGGTCTAAGGACCGATGGCAATACAAAAACCACATGGTTTCTGTATGGGTAAACCGGGCATAAAGCTTACCAAAAACAAACAAACAAAAACCAAACTGGATGTTATGGTTTGCATTGGAACTGTGTGTTGAAGGCTGGATTATGTTTGGATCGTGAAGGCTGACTTCATCAGCTGATCGATCCACTGGTGTGTGCAGAATTGATGGCATTATTTCAAGATGATGAAAACGGACAGGGCCTGGCTGGAGGAAGCGGGTCACTGGGGGCAAGCCTTTCGAGGACATGCCTTGTTTCTAGCCTTTTCTGCTCACTCTGCTTCCTGCTTCTAAAGAGCTGAGTGGTTTATTCCATGCTCCCCCTGTGACCTGCCTCACAACAGCCAAGAGGGTATGCACTGAAACCTCTGAAACGTTGAACCCAAATAAATCTTTCTTCCTTGTAAGTTGTTTTTCTCAGGTTTTGTCATAGCAGCAAAGGCTGGTTGACATGCCAGAAGACAGAATTACCAGCTCTTACGAAATCAAGAATGGGCAAGAACAATACTAGGCCGGCCCTAAAGCAGCCCTCTAAATAGCCAATAAACATAGCAAGTACTACCAACCTGGCCAGCAATCAAAGAGTTACACATTTAAAGGGAAAGGTAGTGTTTTGTTTTGCTAATTGCTAGGCATGAGTTTGAAAAGGCTGGCAAAGCCAGGAGAAGGTATTTATGTTCTTTCAATTGCCTTTTAAACAGTCACCCTTGCTTGGAGGGCTGCCTGTGAAAAGACAAGAATGTTTCGTTTCCAGCCCGCAGTTTCTTCTTTAAAGGTAATTTAAAAATGTGTTGTGTTTACTGTGAAGGTTAGAGTTTCAAAATCAGTGTTGTTTTCAAATCCTGACAAAGTAAATAATAACTGTCTGACATAAGCAAGCTGTCTCCCAGGGTGATTCTCTCTGGGGCAGTATTTCCCAAAGAGACCCTTGGCAATGCCTGGAGGACTTGGGGAAAGTGTTCCTGCCATCTGGCCCTGAGGCAATGGGTGCTCCTGGAGGGCTTGCTGTCAAGACTACAGCAGTGATTCTCAACCTTACCAACACTGCGACCCTTTAGTACACTTCCTCATGTTGTGCTGACACCTAATCAGATAATTATTTTTGTTGCTACTTCATAATTGTAATTTTGCCATTGTTATTAATCATAATGCAAATATCTGTGTTTTCCAATGGTCTTAGGCAACTGTGAAAAGGCATTTGACCCCAAAGAAGGTCATGACCCACAGACTGAGAACCTCTGCTCTATGGTGTATCGCACTGCCCGCCTCAGCAAAGATCCAGGCAGAAGTATCACTAGTACTGGAGTTGAGACATCTTACTTACCGTCCGATGAAGAATATCATGACCAGTTGATAAACTGTTTTTCAGTCATAGTAGTGAGAATATAGTTATGGCTTATTTCCTTGGGAAAACAGATCATTTAGTGAAACAAAAAAAGGCAGATGAAAAAGATAAAAAGTAGGAACTTTGGAGGTACAACAGATAAAACCCATTCCTGGCAAAATTCTGGACACTTTTCAAACAGGCTGACTGGTAATCCCTGAGCCGCAGTGTTTGAACTTTCCTTTCTTTAAAAAGAAACCAAAACCATTTATGTGTTAATGGGTGTGTGTGTGTGTGTGTGTGTGTACACATCGTAATGCCAGTGGAGACCAAAGGCCAGGCAACTGGCAAGGAATCTTTGTCATTTTTCCACCACAGAGAGCCTAGGATTGAACTGAGGTCAACACCGGGCTTGGCAGTGCCTCCATCAGCTGAGCCACCTCATTGCCTTTTTGTTTTAAATGATGTTTTTTTGAACAACTTTCTTCCCTTACTTCTTTTAATTGAAAAGAGGGGCATTTTTATATAAAATCAAACCTGAGTAGAAAGCACAGAGACATTGAAGATGAACAGTTCTGAAGGAAGATGATATCTAAATGTCACTGCAGTGAGTCACAGGACCGGAGAGGAAGTAAGAGGTCATTTGAAAAGTGGGATAGTAAAGAACTGAAAAGCTAAGGTGCTGGAGAATGTCAGGAGCCATTTCCCCAAAGATTATAGCAGGAACCATTGTCCTGGGGATGTTTGCAGAGAGCCCCACACCCCAACTGTATTGAGAACTGTTTGTTGGCGGAGTCCACCCCACACCCAACTCTCTTGAGAGCTACCTGTTAGCGGAACCACCCCACATTCCAACTATCTAGAGAATTGTTTGTGGTTGGAATCACAAAAGGAACGATTCTGCTTGCATAGAGAACACTAGGTGTGTCGGCTTGGTTTCCGTTTCTCCCTCCTGCCCATGTCTTTTTCAGATAGCACCTCTTCTTGACCCTGGAATAACTGACCCGCTGGGCTCATGTCGGCTCCACTCCCAGCTGGGCTGACCTCTGAGGCTCAGCACTGGGAGTGCTCACTTTCCTCAAATCAAAGTTCCAGAGTGAGCCTCACCAGCTCAGATGGGGCTGCCAAGGACTCTGTACCCATGCCTACCCCACCACTGTGGCCATGGGTACCATGGACTCACTGGATGAGGAGGGGCTGTGGAGGACCCTGAATTCATGCCCACCCCACAACTATGGTCAGTGAACTCACTGACTTGGGACTTGTTAACTTCTGAACCAGAAGGGAGATAGCTACTTTCAAACCAAAAGGACCAAAATTGGAGGAAGAGATGGTGCTTCAAAAAGAAACTGAGGCGTGTGTTCCAGAAGTTGAATGATTGTCTTGTATGTAGGAAAAAAGAAATCGGTGTCTGTCACTTTCTCTTACTTCCCTCCGATGCCAACACTTCAGATTCTCAGTTCAACGCTCTTTGATGAATCCCAGTTCTGGAGGACGCCAGGGACTTCTTTGGTTCAGGCTATTCAGTTGAACCAAACTGCAACTCTGGTTTCATGGGTGGTCCCAGAAAAACCAAACATAAGAAAAACTGACGTAGTTCCAAACCTGTCACCTTCAGAATTATGGGAAGCAGCTGGTCATTGATTTAGTTATTGAGGAGATTAATGTATTATGTATTACACATTATCTATTAATGGTATAAAATTGGATGTCAGGGAGAGGGAATCTTGTTTTAATTTGTAATAGTAAAGAAACTAGGAAAGGAAGCTGGAGAAGAAGGCAAAGGCAGGTGGATCTCTGTGAGTTCAAGGCCGGTCTGGTCTCACTAGCACATTCTAAACTATCTAGGGCCACATAGTGAGACTATGTCTCAAAAATGACAGGCAGACCAGACTAGAAAAGGGAGTGAACTAGTTTCTACTGAGTCGTTTTGGGTGACGGGGCGGGGTGGGGGTGGGAGTCCAGAATCCCCTTTCCTATAGAGTTCTGTGATATTTGCTTCACAAGACACTGTGCCCATGGTTTTGGAGGTGGTATCGCAGTCTCAACTCTTTTTATTCCCAGAAGGCCAGTGCAGGGCTCTCGGGCTGTGGCGAATAGGCCATTGACAGTTCTTTGTTGCCTTACCTGGTTAGTGTGGGATGGCAGCCCCTGCAGATCCTACCAAACTTCCTTCAGCATCTGGGACCCTGGGCTAAGGTGTGCTTGCTCTTGACAGAGTGGTCTGTAGCTCCCGGAAGCTGCACTCAGGTGGAGGGTGGAGAGGGAGAGGTGCCAACATGATTTCTGGCCCATTGTGGAGAGTCCTAGCTCATCCCTGTGGCTCAGGTTTCTCGTTGACTTTACTTCATTCCCAGCTTTCTTTGGCAATTACTCGCCAGACCGACCATTAGACTCTGGTAGCAGACAAAGAAGCAATAGCCTTGCAGTTTCTTTGGGTGCTAGAATGTGTTTCTTCCAGGAATATTGTGATACAATAAAGGGAAGTCGCTCAACAATGGCAGGTCTCCAAGAGTAGAATTGCTTCTTCTTTCTGCTGCCAGGTTTGGGGAATTGAGGGAGAACAAGGGCAGAAGGTTTCCATTATTAACCTACACAGGGGGTTAGCGGGGATCCGGTAGGTAACACCCTCTGGGTCATGTGGCCAGAACACAGTGGCTTTGTCTGTGTTTGAGTAGGGGGAGGAATAGCACCTCAAGGAAAGATGTTCTTAGTTTGAATCTATAATGGTCTACCTGTGTTTTAAGCACCTGCTCCCTAGGTGGGCATGTAATTTTGGGGAACCCAAGGAGCCTTTCAGAGGCAGGGATGCTTTGTCCCCTGACTCCTGCTGTTCTCTTACCTCCTGCTCTGTGGTGGTTCCCTGCAGAATTCATAGCAGGCAGGGGAAGAATGAACCTGGGCTCAGCCCGATTTTGTTGTAACCAGCGCTGGACCAGGACATCTGAGCCGGTCCCAGATCATGTTGCTTTGTCATATTTAAACACAGCATAATTTTGGAAAAAAGTATTCAGATAACAGTTAACTTAGCCCCAAATGTACAATTTAAGACATGTTTACGTTGAGATTCCTTATAAAGTACATTTGGCTTCTTATGCAAGAATGGGTACAGTTGACTCAGAGACAGTACCCAGAGGGTGCCGGGATTGACCTGCCCCTAAGATAACATAGAAGTCACTTAGGCTGTTGTAAAGTACAAGTGACCTCACTCATAAGAGTGGGTTTATAGTTTAAAAACAATGCTTAATAATTTAGGGAAAAAAGGTCGTGAATGAGTAAAAACAAATTCTGGGAGATAAGGGCAGAACCTGTCTCAGTAGACAGCAAAAGGATCTCCAGGTTGTAAACCGACCTCATTCCCAGCGGTTCAGGAAGAGAGCGGCTTCGCATCTCATTCCGCGGAAGAGGTGAGCCGTGTGTTAAACTTTCCTGGCGTTTCCAGTGCTTATTTATCTGTGTGCACAAGGCTCTTTGTTCTCTACTCTGGCCCTTGTATCACCATGCTCCTGCTGCCACGGACTGAGCCGCTCCGCCGAATCTTTCTGCTATGATGGGTGTACATCCTCTGAAAATGTAAGCCGATATAAACCTTACCCACACTGGGTTGTTGCTGTCAGATATTTGGTTCATGGTGGCACAATAGTAAGGACTAACAATACAGAGTCCAGAGGCAATGACAGTCACACTGAGATCTGAGACCAGGCAAGCAGGGCGTTCCCAGATCTCAGAAAGGATCTGTGTGTGCAAACCCAGGAGGTCGGAGCCTCGTGGTTCTTATCATGGAGCTTGTGTCCATAGTGGGGAGTAGAGATGGAGACCTGGATACGGCCGGAGTCCAGGCAGGCAAAGCAGTGCTGGGCGAGGACGTGTGGGCTGGAGCGGAAAGGGCGCTGGTGTCCAGCAGGGAGAAGGGTGGAAACAGAACGGATACTTCCGTGTTGGGTGTGTGGCGGTGAAGGCTCTGCAGGAGCCCTGGGAGGGGAGAGGAGACAGTGGGCCATGGTGGACTCTGTGGAACTGGTGCTTCATCTCTGCCCCATCGAGTGTGCATGCCTCCAGGGTGTGGTGTTGAGGGGGCTCCGAGGGCCAAAAGGTCTTTCTAGCCCAGTGAACACCAGACAGTGTAGTCAGGAGCCGTCCATGTTACTTGACTGCTTTGGGATCACAGGTTGTCATATTTTGAAAATATGCCTGACAGATAATCAGATTAGTCAGATAAACACGATTTTTTTTTTTTTAAGTTTCACTATGTAGTTCAAAACAGCTTGGAAACTACTCTATGGCCCGTTCTGGCCTCAAATTCAGGTTTCTCCTGCTTCTGCCTCAGGTGTGCTGGGATTACAGGTATGTACCACAACACGTCTGGCCTTATATCATATTTTTTAAAAACATAATTAATTTAATTTTATTTTCTGGACATTGGTGTGAGGGTTTCAGATCTCCTGAAACTGGAGTTACAGACAGTTGTGAGCTGCCATGTGGGTGCTGGGAATTGAACCTGGGGCCTCTGGAAGGATAGTCAGTGCTCTTAACCACTGAGCCATCTCTTTAGCACCCCACATTTTTCATTGATGTTCTTGTTTGGTTGTTTGAGCCTAGGGCCTTACGAATGCTAGGCAAGTGTTCTATCGTTGACCTGTGATGTTTCCCAGAGGTTAGAAATCTAGTTGGAATGCTTCCTGCTCCTCCCTCAGACCACGCGGGTCAGCTCCACATCCCTTTGTCCTAACATTGGACACACTTGGGAGGAAAAGGGTGCAGGTCCCAGGTGAGGCCTGAGCTTGCTAGCTTCTGCCTCTACAGTGTGTGAGGCAAAATGAAATTATTAAAGATTTTGAGGTGATTTCAGTGGAGCATTCAAACAAGCACAAGTTCTTTCTGGTCCGAGGCCCTGAGTACCATGTGATTGGTGTAGCCCCTTGGCCTACCCTTCCCATCCTTCCCACACATGTGGGGACATTTCTAAGGCAGAGTTTCAGTCAAAGGCAGGAGACACATGGTCTTCCTCCGTTTCCTGCTCATAATCTTTTCATGTCTCCCCGAGTCTCGGCTTTCTCTGAATTTCACAGGAAAGTGTTCCAAGGAGCTACCACCTGGTCCGTTACTATTCAGGTGTCCTTGGTGCCCGCCTCTGTTTTCCCATGAAAGTACACTGGGAGGTCAGGGGTGTGGCTTGGCGGTGAAGCACTTGCCAGCATACACCGGGGCCTCGAATTGGACACCCCACATGGCCAAACCAACCAACCAACAGACCAAAGTGGGAAGGGAGGGAAGCGTCTGTGGTAAACCAGGGACGCTTCCTCTGTGTTTACAGAACATGGGGCTTGTTACTGCCCTTGTCATAGCCGGATGTACAGCAAGAATCTTGCTGGGGCTACCTAGCAAGAACCCTTGTACAAAATATCCGGGTGACTTAACCCCAACTGCTCTTTCTGAAGAAGACAATGTCGGTCAAAAGAGGAAGAAAATAGAGACTTCTACTCCCCTCCCCTTCCCTTCCCCCCTCGCTGTTCCACCACCCAGCTGGCATATATACTGTGTCTATAAAATACTTGGTTCAGTGGTAGGAAATGAACTCAAGACAGTATGGATGAAAAGGATGTCCCTGTTCATAGATGTTTTTGTTCAAGAACCCAAGGACTTTTCTCATGGTTGAACACCTTCCCAAGTACTTTCCTCTCATTTCTGTTCCCAGTGTATGTTTTCATCTCCTACCTGTTGAGAGTCTATTTAACAAGTCTTTAAGCCAAAATTTTTCAATAATCTTTTTTGGACAGAATTCATCCAATGACCCTTTGTTTACAGTTTCCTATTTATCCCACCATATTCTAAAATGTTTGTTTACTAACTTATTTATTTAGCTGTGTGCCCAATATGCTCATTCCTTTCCCTTTGAATCTATTCATACACCCCTAACAGCAACTGCCTTTACCTCCATGTGTGGGTCACATTAACCCAGACAAGTGGAGTCCCTGTCTTTATTACTGTGGTAACTTGCCTGGTGGCAGAATGACTTCTTGCTAGCTTCGGAAGGCCCAGGCTGCTTGTGACTCATTTCTGTCTCCTTCAGCAGCAAGCACGGCTCTTCCTATCTGCTCACTAAAAATATTTGTTGAATGAGATGGAACACAAGTTCAGTAGCAACTTGTGGACAAGTCACATAAAAGTGGGCCGCGATTCTAGACAAGTGTTTTGGAAGTTATGGGATTTGTTATATTTGGAATTTGGTAACCACAGACATCATCACCCTCTGTTTATGGTTGTTTCCTTAGCATTGCAACATACATGTTGACCAGGCATGATTTATTCCCAGCCAGTTTTTCTATTTTTGTTCGGCCTTTTACAATTGCTTTTATTAGTTATTCTTTCAGGATGTCTTGGAGAGCTGCCCCATAAAATTATTAATGCTGGTCTTTCAGGCGTTCTTTCATGGCTCGTCACAGTTTATGAGCTGTGTGGGTGGCAATGAAGCTTTTATGGCATCTTTTTGTTGTTGAGTATCTGTTCTGTGTGCCATTCTGTTTTGAAAAAAAAAAAACGACAAACTTCTAAGGACGTCACGCACTTCAGGTTTAGCACAGCACTGGGAATCACCCTGATTGGTGGAGGATGAGCTGACCACTCTCTCAGCCCCTCACTCTCTTTCTAGTGCTGTCCAACTGCTCCAGTGACAGTTGCTGGAGACCTCTACGGCCACACATCTGTCTGCCTCTGGGTATCTCCTCGGTCCTGGGCTCAGTTTTTCCTACCTGATCTTTAAGCACGACCCCTTTTGTCTTCTGAGACATACCAAGCCTAGTAGTGCCCAGTTCCCTGGCTTCCTGGCTAGGGAGTGATGCCTTCAGTGCTTCCCCTCTAGATGGTTACTGAAGCCAGGGCACTTACATGCACATATTCTACTTTTGGCTTTGCTGTGCCCCTGACTCACACATCGCCCAGTTTGACCTGGATGTGTGCATGGTGCTACACATTTTTGGATAACATTTATCCAAAAATGTTAGTTCTTAAACTTTCCCTCTCCAAACCTGTTCTATCCAATTTTCCCAACCCTGTCTTGAGAAATGACCCTGCCTTGTGTCCAGTTACTCAGCCCAAAACCGAGGAACTGTCTAGGACTTTCTTTCATATCCCTTCCTGTTCAGACCCAGGCTACTCCACAGCTCTCCCCGAGGCCCTGATGTACAGGGAAGAAACAGCTTTTTCTATCAAATCTGGAAAATGCTTGGCAGAGTCAATATTGGCCTGGGGCCTGGGTCTTGAGGAGCTGAGGCTTCTGATAGTAAGAATCCTTCTCTCTAGAGGGGGCTATGGTCCCAAGGCCCCTGTGTGCTCCATTGTAAGGTTCCTGAGATGCCTCCCATTGACCACCTGCCAGGAGAGTTTCTTCCGACCTTGCCCCACTTCTTCCTTGGAAGTAGTATAAAAGATGCTGTACTTCTCAGTCAGCCCAGCTGCCCTAAGGTGTGCAGCTTGTGCAAGACCTCCCAAGCTTGCCCATTTTGTCATCTTTATCTCTGATCCTCTGGACCTTCCTCCTTAGGGCCCTGTCACTGGCCTGGGTTGAACTGGCATCTGGAGAAAGAGTAAGGATGGTTGTAATATACAGATGAAATGAGAAAAATCAGTCAGGAGGGCCACCTGAAGGAAGAGGCAAAGACGATTCGGCAGTAAAACATGGGGCAACTGGATTATTATTTTTTTTACATTTATTTTATATCCTGACTGCAGCCTCTCCTCCCTCCTCTTCTCCTACTACCCCACCCCAACTCCCCAATCCACCCCTCCTCTGTAATTTCTCTAAAAGTAGCAGCCTCCCATGTTTGGCCATGGATCTCTGAATCTGCCTCTCTCAGTCACTGGATAGACTCTCTGATGATGACAACCAGGGTAGTCACCAACCCAGTCACAGGGGATGGCAGCCATTGCTGCCTGCAGTCATCCTTCTAGACTTACGGAAACTCCCTTGTATTGGGCTTCTACCTGACTCCCTAAAGCCCCCCTTTCTAGTCATCTCTTGGTGTGGGAGGTCCTTCTGTCTATGTGTTGCTTTTATTGGTTAATGAATAAAGAACTGCTTTGAGTCTATGGCAGGGAAGAACAGAACTAGGCGGAGAAAGATAAGCTGTATGCTGGGAGAAAGAGGGAGGAGTCAGAGAGACAGATTCTGGGAACTTTACCTGGTAAGCCACGTGGTGATACACAGATTAATAGAAATGGGTTAAATTAATGTAAGAGTTAGCCAATAAGAAGCTAGAGCTAATAGGCCAAGCAGTGAGTTAATGAATATATTTCGGGTCTAAGCTAGCTGGGTGGCCAGGAACCAAAAAATGCTCCTCCTCCTATAATCTCTCTCAATACTGTCTTCCTCTGCCCACCCCCAACCTGATCCCTCAAGTTCCCATGCCCACCCACCCCCAGTAGAACCAGGAGAGCTCCTCTAGTTCTCGTTCCCAGGTAGATAGATCCATGCGTCCCCTCTCGGGTCCTCCTTGATACCTAGTCTCTCTGGGTCTGTGGGTTGTTAACCTTTACCTACAGCTGATACCCACTTACGAGTGAGTAGATGCCATGCTCGTCTTTCTGGGTTACACCGCTCAGGATGATTGGGGCAGCTAGATTCTAAAGAACACATCTTTCCCCCTGGATGTTTTGTTTGCTTCCGTGTTCTAGTTCTAGTGTATTGCTGGAATGCATAGAAAAATTGCTTGCTTTCATTAGGAAAATCTCCCCTAACATCTGGTTCTAAGAACGGTTCTATAAATTTAAAAGCATGGAGAGGTATAGATAAGTGTTTAGAGACAAAAATATATATCGCCTACTAGGGCCAAGTGGTTTCCTATTGGTGGGTTTGCACTTGTGAAGCTATTGAGAGATTGTTTAGGTCCACAACATAAAGTTGATTCAACTGTGATTCAACAGCCCTGTGCATTTGGTCAGTCTATGCCAAAGCAGACTCAGGGGTGGGGGTGGGGGGCTGAGGACAGTTCTTAAACTGCTTTCACTTCATGATGCTTCAAAGAATGAGGAAAATGTCTAATGGTACAGATGTAAAATCACCAACAATGGCTTCTGCCCATTTAGCAGAGCTAAATGCCCCACTACTACAGGAGATTTTATAGATAAATGGAGTAAGAGACAGAACACAGTCAGAGAGCAGTGGCTGTGAAGCTCTGCTGACAGCTGCGCTAAACCTAATGAGGTGTGTGTGTGCACGTGTGTATGTGTGTGTGCGCATGTGTGTGCGTGTGTGCGCGCGCTCGCGTGTGTGTGTGCGCATGTGTGCGCGTGTGTGCGTGTGTGTGTGCGTGTGTGTGTGCGTGTGTGTGCACGTGCTAGCCCTAATGAGGTATGTGCGCGCGCGCTCGCATGTGTGTGCGCGCGTGTGTCTGCGTGTATGTGTGTGTGGTCTTAGAGATGGCCGGAGCAGCAGCAGCAGCGGGCAGAGTGACTGGAAGGCACTGGATCCAGAAGGCGTCCTGATGACAAGAGATCAAAGTCTCTTCAAGTCTCTTCTATTTTCACTCCTGCCCATCACTTCCATACATCAGGTTTTACAAGCTTAAACTTCTACGCCTAATTCCTAAATTGTCTCCTACATGCTAATAGGAGAGCAAGCCCCCTCTCAGGTCAAACAGAGCAGCCATTGCTGCCAAATTGTCCTCTGCTGGTTAAGCCAAAAAGCTGGCTCAGGAATATGGGATTTGACTCTCCCATAGGAGACTCAGTATGTCCTTATCTGCATCCTGGGACAGATGGACCCTCTGCTTGTGTGACAGAAACAAGGGGATCAAAACAGCCTAACATGCAAATACAAAAGGCAAAAGCTAAAATTAAGCCAGTGACATTCCTTAAAGGAACTTAAAGGGGTTCTCTGTTTTATTTACTTCCTCTCTTCTCCTGTCAGCCTCTCAACTTTCTTCAGCTAAAAAGATGTTTTATGTTATGATTTCAATGCTTTGTTTTGTTTTAATTTTGATACAGTTTCCATGACATGTAACACTAGCACACATACAGAAAAGGTTAATTCCTTAAGACTGACAGATTTCAACCCCAACAATTACAGCAGCTGTCCCAAGAGAGCTGTTAAATCGGCTCCGTTAAGCTTCACTGCCTAAAGAGATGATCGTTCCTCCCTTTAGATAGAGATAACGTCTATGCCTTTCAATATGCTACACACACACACACATACATACACATATACATACACACGTGTACACAAACACATACATACACTCACATACATACACACATGCACATATATACACACATACATATATACACACACCACACTCTTAAAGGAATTTAAAGATATTTTTGGCCTCTATAAATACAAACAAATAAGCAAAGGGGTTTTTAAGATGAAATACAGGACTTCTGACCTGTTTCAATATTAAATAGCTACTATCTTTCTACCTTCAGCTGTGGTGGCCTAAAACAATCACAAAATACATTAAATATTAATGTTAAATGCTAATACTCCTTCACAATAAAAAATTTTTATTTTAAAAATTTAAAATTTTATTTTAAAAAATAGAAAGGGGAAGCTCTACCTGTATGACTATTCTGTCTCATGGCATCAAAAATATAAAGATAAAAAATAAAAATCATTTTAGTAAGCGAAGATTTGTAAATAAAGATTAGAATAATACATAGTTAGAGAATGAAAAAACTAAAAACTTTTTCAAGTTATAAAGAGCCGAATAAGTTATTTAAGGTATATAGAGAACGAGACATTGTAAGCAGAGACTGCTCATTCCTATCCCGGCCACCCAGACTGGAATAATCACATGGAAACTATATTAATTACAACACTGTTTGGCCCATGACTTGGGTATATTCTAGCTAGTTCTTACGTCTTGAATTATCCCATTTCTATTAACCTGTGGTTTACTGGAAAGGTTCTGGGTCCTTCTCTTCTGGCAGCTACATTCTATATCTCTTCCATCCTGGCTATATCCTGCCCTGCCATAGGCCAAAGCAGCTTTACTCATTAACCAATAAGAGCAACACATATACAGAAGGACATCAAGACATAAAGATAAAGTATATGATATTCATGTTTAGAGCTCTAAGATTAGCAATTACAAAAAGACTGGCTAAATGTAAGTCAAGGTTTATTTAAAAATATCTAGCTATTAAAATATTACATAGTCGTTATCACTATCAGACTGAGCTTCTGGATGCTTCTCATGAGGCCCCTGCACTCTTCTAACTGCATTGAGACATCACCCACCATCCTGTTTGTCAATGGTGTCTTAGGGTTTCAATTGCTGTGACAAAACACCGTGACCAAACACAAGTTGGGCAGAGTGGGGGGAAGGGTTTATTCTTACATTTCCACATCACTATTCATCACTAAAGGAAGTCAAGACAGAAACTCAAACAGGGCAGGAACCTGGAGGCAGGAGCTGATGCAGAGGCCATGGAGAGGAGCTGCTTCCTGGCTTTCTTCCTCTGGTTTGCTCAGCCTGCTATCTTTCTTTTCTTTTCTTTTCTTTTCTTTTCTTTTCTTTTCTTTTCTTTTCTTTTCTTTCCTTTCCTTTCCTTTCCTTTCTCTCTCTCTCTCTCTCTCTCTCTCTCTCTCCCTCCCTCCCTCCCTCCCTCCCTCCCTCCCTCCCTCTCTCTCTCTCTCTCTCTCTCTCTCTCTCTCTTTCTTTCTGAGACAGGGTTTCTCTGTGTAGCTTTTGCGCCTGTCCTGGAACTCACTCTGTAGACCAAGCTCACTCCATCTGCTGGCTCTTACCTCCTGAGTGCTGGGATTAAAGGCCTGGTTCAGCTAACTTACCAGCCCAGGGTTGGCATCACTTACAATGGGTTGGGTCCTCCCCCTTCAATCACTAATTAAGAAAATTCCCTACAGGTTTGTCTACAGCCTGTTATTATGGAGGCATTTTTCTCTATTGCCATCCCCTCCCCTCAGATGACTTTAGCTTGTGCCAACCAAGTTGACATAAAACTATCTAGTGTCCCTCCAATACACACACACACACACACACACACACACACTCTACTGTTGATTGCCTTGGGGGGCTACTTAGTCTAGGGTTAGTAGCCCGCCTGGCAGTTCAGTTATTCCAGGGTCACGGAGAGGCACTACCTGGAAGATATGGGCTAGGAGACAGGAAGAAGGCCATGCAAAGTTTGTCAGAGCCTCCGTTTATTACAGATGGGGTACAGCTTTATATATGGTAAAGAGTTGGGGGATGGGCACAGGGGTCTGGGCTCTTGACGCGTGGTTCACGTTGGTCACATGGTCCGAGTTGGTCACGTAGGCAGCAGGTTATCTTCAGTCAGGCCACTGTAGGTCTGGAAGTTAACACACCTAGCTCCCTAGATAGTTTGGAATGTGGGGTGGGTTCCGCTAACAGATAGCTCTCATTAACAGCCAATTTGGGTGTGGGGTAGGCTCTGTCAATAGAACGATTCTTAACACAATTAGGGGTGTGGGGTTCTCTGCAGACTCCCCAGGGTGATGGTTCCTGTAATGATTTTAGGAGGAAATTGGCTCCTGACACTCTACTACATATAACCTCATGCTCATACATGACCAGGTACACATGAACACATACGGCACACACATACTTTGTGTGTATGTGCTTAGGGCCTCACAAATTCTGGGTAAGCACCTACCACGGAGCTCTATCCCTAGACCCCTAAACTCTTGTCTATTAATTTCTATACACCTCACTTCAGGCCCTAGGATGTAAGTTGTATTGGAGTAGGGTCCTGGGGGGCAAGAAAGATGACAGTTAAGAGCACTGGCTGCTACAATTCACAACCCCAGAGAACTAGACAACAATGAGGACCCTAAGAGAGACATACGTGGATCTAATCTACATGGGTAGTAGAAAAAGACAAGATCTCCTGAGTAAATTGGAAACATGGGACCCTGGGAGAGGGTTGAAGGGCAGGAGAGAGGCAGGGAGGGGAGCAGAGAAAAATGTAGAGCTCAATAAAAATCAATTTTTTAAAAAGAGCACTGGCTGCTTCTTCCAAAGGCCCTGGGTTTGATCTGTGACTCACACCCATTTTTAACTGCAGCTCCAGGGGATCCAACATCCAGTTTTGGCTTCTTCAATACCAGGCACACACATAGGAAACAGAAAAACATACAAGCAAAACACTCATACATACATTAAATAAAGAAGATAACTAGGGACTGGAAAGATAGTTCAGTGGTTAAGAGCCCTGACTGCTCTTCCAGAGGACCCAGGTTTAATTCCCAGCACACACAATGGTCTGTAATTCCATTTCCAGGGGACTGACTGATGCTCATGGCAAAACACCAATACACATGAAATAAAAATAAGTAAATTAAAAAAATGTATCTCTTTGCTGTAGCAAGGAGTCCCTGCCACAAATCCAGTCCTTAATGCATGTTCAAGGATTGAATAAGGGAACAGAATACTCTTTTAAAAGAGTCAATTCATAGGTTTCCACCTTCATAGAGAGACTCAGATGTGTTTCAGAGCTGGTGAGAAAGAGTCTCAGTTACTTTTTTATTGCCATGACAAAATACCATAACCAAGCCAACTTATAAAAGAAAGCATTTAATTTAGGGGCTCGTGGTTCATGAATCCATGGTCATTATGGTGGGAGTGTGGAATAGGCAGGCAAGTAGGCATGGCCTCAGAGCAATAGCTGAGACCTTATAGTTGATCCAGAAGCAAGAGGCACACACAGAGATAGAGACAGAGACAGACACAGACAGAACAGACACACACACACAGAAAGAGAAAGAGAGCTAACTGAAAATGGTGTCAGTTTTTGAAATCTCAAAGCTCCAAGTAATACACCTCCTCCAACAAGGCCACACCTAATCCTTCCCAAACAGTTCCACCAAGTGGAGACCAAGTTGCCAAACGTGGGAATTTATGGGGCCCTTGTCACTCAAACCATCACAGATAGCTTGGTAGGTAAAGGCAGTAGGCAAAGGTCTTTGCTGCCAAGCCTGATGATTTGAGTTAAATCCCAGGGATTCACGGTAGAAGGGGAGATGTGGCTCCCTCAGTTATCCTGTGACCTCTACATGTGTGTCATGGTGTCTACTCCCCAACCTAAGAATAAAATGAATAATGAAGAAACTCTTTGTTGCCTGGTCAGAAATTCCACCTTTCATACTCACCCCATTGGCCTCTGTGCTAAAATATTGCTATTGTGTGAGATATCTTGGGGCAAAGAGAGATCTGATGAGTCCCTTCCCATGCCAGTGTTTGATCGGGGCCTGGATGAGGAAGTGGAGCTCAAACCTGGCCTCTGAGATGCTGAGATGCTGGACTCTATGGGGATTTCAGCGAGATCAAAGATGGCTAAGGAATGAGGCATCGTATTTTAGCTCTGCTCTATCCCTTCTTTCCTAATATTAGTTTATTTCTCTACAAGCGAAGGTCTGTTCACTTCTGGGCTTATGAAATTCAGCAAAACACACAACTGTGAAAACAAATGCCACTTCACTGGTGTGGAATGAACTCTGCAGGCATCCTCAGACGCAGACACAAATACGTCTTCACTGATGTGGAATGAACTCTGCAAGCATCCTCAGATGCAGACACAAATACGTCTTTGTTCGTTGCCATGAACAGTCGTAATGCTTTGAGCCCCATTCTAAATCAGCCAAAGTAAGAGTCCATTTTTCTGATAGGTGTTGGCTTTGCAAAACTGGGAAAATAAGGCCCACATTTCCTATAACCTATGAATGCACAAGTGGCTGGCTCATTCTTCAGTCATGATGGAAGCATTGATTTTTGGCCTTCTTGGTTCTTTCTGCATTAACTTCATACATTTTTCTCAGTCAGATGTAGGTGTTGGATGGGCCTAAGTCACAAGAAACATCAAGATAAATGGAGGAACATGTCTAACTATGAATCCCTGTAAATATGAGAAAATCGCACCATCTACACTTTCTTTTGAAATTGTGTGTTTCTGAAACTGTCCTCTTTATACGGCAGGTGATGGTGTTCATTTTGTTCTGCTCTGCTACACTGAAACTTGAAGAGAAAATAATACTTTTTTATCTGTATGATCCCTCCCCTTGCAGAACAGATAGCCTTTTGTTGCGGGAGCAGTGACCCAGGTGCCACACTGGATGGATGCTGTCTTTATAGGGCCAAGTCCAAAATGAAGACAGGAGAGCCTGCAAGGCTCATTGACCTTCACTCTTCCACACTGAGATCATGGAGGACACAGGTTCTCGGTTTCCTTGGGCAGGCCAATCTATTCACGTGACTCTTTTCTTTTCCCGTAGAGGACTTATTCTTTTTGGTCAAGTCACTGGCATACTGAGGGCCTGTATCATCCTTGACCACACCATGTGAGAAGGCCATTGCCATTTGTGGCCACGCAGTCTTGAACCTCTGAAGGTGTGAAATGACATAGGCACCCTCTCTTCACGTTCGTCAGCCTGTGCAATGGTGTTGCAATCAGCAGGAAATGGAAAAAGCTCATTGTTCAAAACTCATCATTTCACAGTGGCACTGGCAGAGTATTGAACCAAGCATGGTGTTGGTAAGCATGGGTCCCACGTGACAGCGCCGGTTACAGGCCTGAAGTCAGCCTGGTCTGTGACCTTATTTCAGACTTTAAAATATGGCTTCTTTACAGGAATGAGCATTTGTGAATCTTCCTGTTCCTGTGTGAAGAACAGGTTAAAAAAAAAAATTCTTTTCTAGTTACTCACCTGGACTGTAACAACCAAAGGAGGAAATCAAGTTCTTCACGTAACTGCTGTCTCTGTGCAAGAGAAGAGCGAGTGTGAGGACAGCGTCTTAGTGTAAGGAGACGTGAAGGCGGCGTCCTCCTGTAAGGATTTCCCTTGCGCATGCTCTATAGCTCTTGACAGGGATTTCAGTCCCAGCCCCAGCCTCCGTTATTTGTAGGTCTGTATTAGTCCACGCAAATATTCCAGTGCTGGGGAAGAGGGGATGAGCTGCACTGGCCTGCGTCCGAGAGCGGAGGCTCGTTCTCCCTCGGGTGGTGGGCGATGGGCTTCAGTCGAGGAGGCCGGCGTTAGCGGAGTGCGGGCGCTGCGGAAAGAACTGCTTTTCATGAACTACACCATCCATTGTTGAAGTGGAAGAGCGAGCATCACTCATCATGCCTGCTGTAGCTTCCGTTCCTAAAGAACTCTACCTCAGTTCTTCACTAAAAGACCTCAATAAGAAGACAGAAGTTAAACCTGAGAAAACCAGCACCAAGAATTATGTCCACAGCGCTCAGAAGATCTTCAAGGCAGCAGAAGAATGCAGACTAGATCGTGATGAGGAAAGGGCCTATGTGCTTTATATGAAATATGTGGCAGTTTATAATCTTATCAAAAAAAGACCTGATTTCAAGCAACAGCAGGATTACTATCATTCAATACTCGGACCTGCAAACATCAAAAAAGCTGTTGAAGAAGCTGAAAGACTCTCTGAGAGCCTCAAACTGAGATATGAAGAGGCTGAAGTTCGGAAGAAACTCGAAGAAAAGGACAGACGGGAGGAAGAGCAGCTGCAACAGCAGAAAAGGCAGGAGGCAGGAAGAGAAGACAGTGGTGCGGTGGCCAAACGCTCTTTGGAGAATGTATCGGACTCCAAAAACAAAACCCAAAGGGTATTTCAAGTTTATTGTGTAAATCTGGTTCTGTTTGCCAGGTGACCTGTATTTAAGGAGTTGAGGAGCCATTGTAAAATTCTTTGAAGCAACAGGGATAACATTTCATGTGATTAATCAGAAACTGAGTGTGTCCCAGCAGCAGTTAGTTCTGGGTTTCCTGTTCTGGCCATCGTTAGAGCAGTGCCTGTAAACTAACGAGGGGGACGAGAGGCAGCCTTGATTAGGATCTGGTCCATCTGCGTTCTGGGCTCTGCTGAGCTTGCCTAACAACTCTCGGACTCAGTTTCCTTCAAACAGGATCCTGAGGTATCTTTTACCTCATAATGAAATCTACATTAAGAGAAGGCCTTGGGCTAAGTGTGGGCCAGGCATGGTTGAGGCACACCTTTAATCCCAGAATTTGGGAGGCAGAGGCCGGAGGATCTCTTGAGTCTGAAGCCAGCCTGGTCTACAGAGAGAGTTCCGAGATAGCCAGGGCTACACAGAGAAACCATATCCTGAAAAACCAAAAATAAATAAAAGAAGAGAGAAGGAAAAAAAAAACACAAATATTCCAGTGCTGCTCTCTAGTTCCCGCCAGGTCCCCACAAATGTCAGGGACCACTATAAAACAAGCACGGATCCAGGGCCCGTGGACCCAGGCCATATGACTGCGTGGGAAAGTAGACTCATGACTTGGTACTTTTAAATGTCCTCGCTGTTTCAAGTTAGCGTATGTCTTACACACGGTTGTGGCATAGTTAAGGAGGTACGCTTTCTGTGTTCTCTCTCCCTTTCCATACCCACCCTACTCCCCACTGCCTTATCGCCTCCCTCCCTGCCAGACTCTTCCTCTTTTGTGTTCCATTTGTCCTCTTGCCCATCCCCCACCCATCCTACTCGCCAAATGCTACTTTCTCCCTCCCTCCCTCCCTCCATCCTCGTTCCCTCTCTCTCTCTCTCTCTCTCTCTCTCTCTCTCTCTCTCGTTAAACCCATACTTTCACCTGTTGCCATATAGACATGTAGAGAGGAGACACTCGATCAAATAGAACGAGAAGAAGGGGAAGTCAAAGCTGAAAGGCAAATCCGTTTCAAGAGAGGCACGAAACACGCCAGAAACCAGACAGGATGCGGCACAATTACCTGCGATCATGAGCCGTCATCAACTGCGCAGCTCTCCTGTAAATGGACTCCAAAGCCACAGAGACGGTGAAGTGTTTGAGAAAGAGGTTAGAGTTTTTGGGTGTTTTTTTGTTTTGTTTTTCTTTTTGAGACAAGACCTTACGATGTAGCCCTGCCTGGCCTTAGCTCAAAATAATTGTTAGTCCAAAAGTGTCAAATTGCGGGTGTTACAACCTTTCGACCGTCACCAGATTTTGTTAATTTACTTAACCACTGATGGACACCGGGGTTGCTTGTCTTTCTTTGTAAGTATTTCCAAAGTGGTCCATAAAGACTCCCTCCACCAATCTCTTTGAGTTCGAGGCCAGCCTGGTCTACAAGAACTAGTTCTAGGACAGGCTTCAAAGCTAAAAAAAGACTCCCTCCACTCCCAGAAATGTACAACGGTGTCTCCAAAAGTCCTTCTTTTTCCATTGTTACCATCAGAATGTTGTTAGGCTTTGAAAACGAAATAAACCACCAACGGGCAAATGATCATGCAGCTGAGCAGTGGTCATCTGTCTCCAGCTCATTGCCGGAAGCTCGCTTGCAGCCAGCAGCTTAATGAGAGCTTTGGCAAACAAATAGTTGATTTTGAAAGACAATTTTCTTTTTTTTTTATTAAAGATTTATTTTTATTTTCTCTCTCCTCTCTCTCTCTCTCTCTCTCTCTCTCTCTCTCTCTCTCTCTCTCTCTCTCTCATAGGTGAGTGTATGCCATATGTGTGCAGTACCTGCAGAGTCCAGCAAAGGGCACCAGACACCCCCTGGCCTCGTGTTACAGGCCTCTGTGACTCACTGGACATGGGTGCTGGGAATTGACTTAGGTACATGCTCTTAACTGCTAAGCCATCTCTGCCCTTCCCCAACCCCCATCTTGTTAATTCATGTTAATCCTTGTTAATTCTTCTTGGAATTCATTGAGTTTGATGAAGTCAGATGTAATCTTTCTGTCTAAGTGACTGAGGCACAAGATCCAGGAATGCCTTGTTCTCTGGAAGTTAGTCCTTTGTTTCCCTTCCCCTTCACCTCATCCACTTGGGTTAGAAACGCGTGAGGCTTCAGTCACAGTGGGAAGCCTCCTGTGTGTAAGGTAATAAGTAAAATCTGTCATATATAGGACATTTCCTGTCCTAATAAAGAAGAGGGTTGTGACTCATTTGGGGCAACACGACAATGGGAAAGACTCGTTAGAGACTGGAGAGGGACGCTTTATAGATCTAGGGCGAGCAAACAGACACACAATCAATACCATGTATTATTGGTTTATTGGTGAGGAAGATCTTGCAGAGAGCAGTGGACAATTGAAAAGAAATGGCCAAACTTGGGAGCAGAGTTAAACGGAGTTGATTTGGATGTGTTTGTGCTCATGACCACAAAACAAGGCAGAAAAGTCCCTCATAGATACATGGGATGCCAGTGAGTGTTATCAGAGCTGTGCAGCTTCATTGGGTGTGTACAGAAGGGGACAGGGAGGTGGCATTCTCTGGACTGTCCCTGTGATGGGAAGCACAGCAGTATTAAGATGTTCTGGTGTCTAGGAGCAGTTCCAAGACACTGAATACTGGCAAGGCAAGTGTGCTTAACTGGGCAACATTCCGGACTCTAAGTAGGGAGACCTCTGGTTAAATAATCTAGTAGACTCTTGGTTCAATTTGGACCTCTTTAAAATGATATTCAAATCTGCCTCCTTAGGACACTAGACCGTCTCCTAAATGAGGTGTCTGTGGGGCTGGAGGGATGGATGCTTCTGCGGTTAAGAGTGCTTATTGCTCATCCAGAGAACCCAGCTTCAATTCCCAGAGCCAGAGTCAGGTGACTCACGACCACTTAGAGGATCAGAAGCTGTTGACCCCCTTGGGCATTCCCACACAAGTGTGCCTACCCTTACACAGACACAGACAGACAGACATACCCACACCATTAATAAAAATCTTAAGAAAAAACCAAAAGAACACCAAGCTATACAATTTTAACGTATATGCAAAGGGCCTATGTCAGTCCCATGCAGGCTTCCCGGTTCTTGGTTCAGTCTTTGTGAGCTCCTATGAGCCCAGGTTAGTTAATTCTGTGGATTTTCTTTTTGTTGTTGTTGTTTTGTTTGTTTGTTTGTTTTGAGACAGTGTTTCTCTGTGTAGCTTTGGTGCCTGTCCTGGAACTAGCTCTTGTAGGCCAGGTTGGCCTTGAACCCAAGATTCTCCTGCCTCTGCCTCCTGAGTGCTGGGATTAAAGGCAAGCACCACCACCGCCCAGTGTTGCTGTGGATTTTCTTGTGGTGTCCTTGACCCCTCTGGCTCCTATGATCCTTCCTCCTCTGCTTCCAGAGGATTTCAGAAGCTCCTCTCAAGGCTTGGTTGTGGGTCTGCATCTGTTTTTATCAGTTTCTAGATGAAGCCTCTCTGATGACAAATGGTTTGAATCCCAATCTATGAGTGTAGCAGAATATCATTAGAAATCATTTCATTAATTTTTCCCCCCAGTCATGTTCGGCTCTATCCTAGGTCTCTGAGCTGTCCAGTCTCTGGGTCCTGACCCTGCAGGCAGTGTCAGGGGTTGACTCCCTCTCGTGGTATGGGTCTCAAGTTGGTCTTCTTGTGGGACTCCTAACTGTGAGAGTAGGGGCTGCCTCTGACTCTTTTGCCTGCTTTTGGGGCTCTTTTCCTCATACTGGATTGCCTTGTCCACCCTTAATATGAGGGGAGGAGCTTATTCTTACTTCAACTTGAAATGCCATGTTTGATATACATGGGAGGCCTGCCCATTTCTGAAGAGAAACAGATGAGAAGTGGAGGGTGGAGCAGAGGAAAGGTAGGGAGGAGGACCTGGGAGGAGAGGAGGGAGTGGAAACTACATGTAAATAAATAATAGTAATAATAATAATAAACAAAAGGAGGCCTTTGGACCAGGACTCAGAGAAGATTGCACCTATGCAGAACTGTCTCTTTGAATATTGAGTAGATGGGCAATATTTTCAATCCTTCATGTTCCCAAGAACACTGGAAGCCTAAGTTGGCAGGAGTGATGGCATGCACCTCTGAAATCCACAGATATTTTCCTAACCACAGATAATATAAAAATTTCCAAGTGCCATTGGACATATAATTACTGTAGTTATCAAGGTGCTCTGGAATGCTGTACAAACCTGAGATGTCAGACTTTTAAACTACAGTTCTCCTCCCCCACTGTGAACATGGGCTCAGGCTTCTGCAAAATACTCAGCTTAGCATTTACTGTCTTGCTACAGGCCTCTTATTTGGCATGCCCTAAAAAGTACATCAAAAAGAAGAATGTCCATGAAGGCATTCCTTAATGGATGGTAAAGCAATGGGCTTCCACGGTTTCATAGGCTAAGCTAAAGTAGCAGGGTGTGTAGGGTGTGCATTAATGATTTAAAATAGAGATCCATATGAAACTCTTTTCCTGCTGGGTCAGACTCATTAATGGGGGATGGGGAAAGGTGATTTGTTTTTAAACTTTACCCTCCTGGGGGGTTGAGTTGAGACTCTTGAGTTCTGTAACTCTGGATTCTGACTGTCCTTGGATCCACTCCTGGCCACTGGGTATCTGAGTCCTCAGACCCCTGAAGACTTGAGGTTTCTTCTCTCAGAAGACAAAGCAGAGCTGAAGAGCTGGGAAAAGGATGGCACTCTGAGGCACAGGAGCTGCTTGCTCACTGTCCCAATGATGCAGTAGCTCCAGGCCCCATTCTCCCTGGGAAACTTCTGATCAGCTGAAGGGGAAATAGTCTAAGGTTCTAATAAGGAGTACTGGGTGGAAAGGAGGAAGAGTAACAGAGTCCACTCTGGACTGAGAGTGAGGATTAAAATTTATATGCCACACTGTGCATACACCTTTAATCCCAGCACTAGAGAGGTAGAGGCAGGTGGATCTCTTGAGTTCAAGCCCAGCCTGGTCTACTGAGTGAGTTCCAGGACAACCAGCGCTACACAGAGAAACCCTGTCTTAAAAAACAAAAACAAACAAAACAAATTTCTATGTCTGTGGTGGTTTGAATAAGAATGGCCCCATAGGCTCATATAGTTCAACGCTTAGTCATCAGGGAGTGGAACTCTTGGATAGGATTAGAAGGATTAGGAAGTTTGTCCTTGTTGGAGAAAGCACGCCACTGAGGGTGGCCTTTGAGGTTTCAAAAGTTTATGCCAGGCCCAGTCCCTGTCTTTTTGCCTTTAGATCAAGATGTAGCTCTCAGCTACATGTCTGTCATGCCTGTCGCATGACGTACCATGTTGATAGTGGACTAAACCTCTCAAGCTGTGAGCAAGTCCCCAGCTAAATGCTTTCTTTCATGAGAGTTGCTTTGGTCATGGTGTCTCTTCATAGGAATAAAACACTGACTAAGACAGAGATGAGCAGTGATGTGGAAATGTAAACCAAATAAACCCTTTCCCCCCTCAAGTTGCCATGGTCATGGTGCAATAGCATGCAAAAAAAAAACCCTAATTAAGACAATGCCTATCTTTGACTTTCCAATCAAATTTTCAATGTGCCCTTAGTAATGAGTGCTAGTAAGGAAAATAGAATTATTGTCCTCTGTGAGCTTAAAGATGTCATGAAATCAAATGCATAAAGTATATAGCGTGCTAAAGAGTTACAAATGCTTTCCATAAAAATTGACTGTTGGTTATGAAATGCCACCTCAGGAGAGTATTGCATCAGTGGATTAAGGTGAAATGGGGGGATGATAACACCAACCATTTCCACACCCAGAAGCATTCCATCTGAACTGCTTTCTGTTCCAGGAACTAACCTGCCAATTCTCTCCCTGCCTTTGCTGTATGCATTCCCTGACCTGTAGTCTGTACCGCACACGGCCAGGCAGTTTCGGTAGAGACTCGAGAGTTGGGGCTGTGTTTAAAACTCATAGCCTTATCCTCTTATTTGCATCTGCCATATAGGGAAGGAAGGGCTTCAGGAACTTTCCTCAGTCAAGAAAACCCAGTCCTTTGTTCTGTTGGGCTCACAAACACAGCCTCTGAGAGCCCTTGCTGGTTAATGATTGCAAGGCTGGTGAGCAAGGCAAATCTGACTTGCGACCTCAAGGGAACACACTTGATTCTCTACAACACTCGACCACCTGGACGCTGTTCTGCCCCTGCCATGGCCATGCCTAGTCTCCAGCTTACAAAGCCCTTCCAACCACAGAGACATGCTTTCAGTATTACAGAACCAGCCTTCCCCTTTTAACTAAGCAGAGAGGAACCCAGTTTCACGATTATAAGAATGATGGCAGCTGCAAATTAAACTTCAAGGAGATGAATAAATATTTCTAACTACCTGTATTATTATTATTTTTAAATTAGACGGTGACTAATGCAATGATCTTAGAAGCATTTCTGTCCCAGACTAGAGTTTTTCTTCTTAAAGGCCACACGTGTATATATGAAACATAATTTAACTTCAGTCTTTATCCCAGTTTAGGTATTATTTCTCTGGGAAGTCCCCCTTGATTCCCCAAGAAAGAATGCAAATTTTAGAACAATAATGAACAAAAATTTCTAATTTATCAAAATAGCAAATAATATTTTTAGAAAATCTAAATTGCAATTTTAGCTACTGATCATGTGCATATGTATGTGTATATATGTATGTATGTGTGTATATATGCGGGTTGTTGAGTGTGCCATGGTTTGTCTGTGGAAGTTAGAAGAGAATCTGAGGGAACTGATTTTCTCCTTCAATGTGTGGGTTCCAGGAATTGAACCCAGGTCCTTAGTCTTGACTGCAGTTATCATTAACCTCTGAGACATTTTTTGTGGCTACACAATCACAAATGTTATCTAAAGCTTTGTGTCTATTCATTTTTAAAAAAAAACAAAACTTCCTCTTCTTCTTCCTCCTCCTCTTCATCTTCTTCTTTGGGAAAACACCAAACGGTGATGATGTTGGTACAGCGGGAGGGCCTGGAGGACCCAGAGGCCCAGGCTTAGGAAGCCAGGGAGGGCTTCCCAGAGGAAGATTTGGTGGGGTTCTTGGAGCCACAGTTGTGGTGAAGGCCATCACCGTGGAGGTAAAGCCAAAGACAAGGAGTGGATTTTTGTCACCAAGTTGGGTCGCCTGGTGAAGGACCTGAAGATCAAGTCCATGGAGGAGATCTACCTGCTCTTCCTGCCCATTAAAGAATCCAAGACTATTGACTTTCTCTTGGGACCATCCCTAAAGGATGAGGTTTAAAGATCATGCCAAGGCAGAAGTTTGCTGGCCAACCAACCAGGTTCAAGGCTTTGCTCACTATTGGGAACCACAATAGTCATGTTGGTCATGGTGTTAAGTCCTCCAAATATGTAGCCACTGCCATCCAAGGGGTCATTATCTGCCAGGCTTTCCATTGTCCCTGTGGGGGGAAGCAACTGGGGGAAAAAGTTTGGCAAGCCCTACACTGTTCCATGCAAGGTGACAGGCCACTGTAGCTCTGTGTTGGTACATCTCACCCCTGTGCCCAGAAGCACTGGGATGGTCTCTGCCCCTGTGCCCAAGAAGCTACCAATGATGGCCGGTATTGATGACTACTGCACATCAGCCAGAGGCTGGACTGCCTGTTAGAGCTCGTGGGCCCCAACACAGATAACTATTTTCCCTTAATGGACTGGTACGGAGTCTCGAGGAATAATCAGACACAGCTGACACGGTCATCATGGAAGGGCATCTCAGGTTTCTTCTCTCCTGAAGATCTCTCTTGTTTATTATCCAAACAGCTTTTATACCAACACATAACCTGAGCGGGAAAATACATCAGACTTGTCTCCTAGGTAACCAGGTGAATGGCATTTTGTCGCGTCCGCATCTACCTGTCTGCTGTGTATGCTAGCTGTCACGTAGGCTTGAATCAGCATCTCTATAAGGCATCCAAATGGCAAAGAAAGGAGCAACAACATCCTGACCTTTGTTAGTCAGAGACAGATGGGGCCTATGGCTTTAGTGCCTGGCTGCCACACCATATAGAAATATGGGCCTACAACTGCCACCATGGGCAACTTTGCCAAGGCCACCTTTGATGTCATCTCTAAAGTATAGCTACTTGACCCTCGACCTCTAGCAGGAGTCTGTGTTCTCCAAGTCTTCTTATCAGGAATTCACTGACCATCTTGTGAAAACCCACATGAGAGTCTCTGTTCAGAGGACCCAGGCTCTAGTTATAGTGACCACATAAGGATTTATATACAAGAAATACAAAGAGAATTAAATTTGGAGAGAGAGAGAGAGAAACACACACACACATACACACACACACACACACACACACACACAGAGAGAGAGAGAGAGAGAGAGAGAGAGAGAGAGAGAGAGAGAGAGAGAGAGAGAGAAAGAAGTCCTAAAATGAATGAATGGAAGGAATTGGTCTTTTATACATTGCTAGTAAAGATGAAAATTACTAAAACCTGTTAGAAAATATTTTTTCAGTGTGGCCTTAAAAATGTTTATCAGGGTAATTCCACTCTGGTAGTTGTCCTAAGGGGATCAGCTGAAATGTGGGGTTTCTTTTTCACATGTAGTGATGATCATGTTATTAGCAGCAACAAAGAAGGTTTATATAAAAATTACATAAATGACGACTTGGAATATTATGCTGCCATTAAGATGAGCTACCAGGGCCAATGAGAAACAGCCACACTGTCTGCAGAGAAGTGTCACGTTTCCCATACACCAGACAGCGTGCTCACAAATGCTCCAATTCTAGTTAGAGTGACCTCACTAGGCCTTTCAACTCATAGACGTCTAAAATCTGTTTTCCAACCAAAGGTAGATTCGCTGAAATTAGAACATGTCACAGGGTCTTGAAGAAGAGATATAATCTATGAAATTAGGACATGTCACAAGGGTCTTGAAGAAGAGATATAATCTATGAAGTTAGGACATGTCACAAGGGTCTTGAAGAAGAGATATAATCTATGAAGTTAGAACATGTCACAGGGTCTTGAAGAGATATAATCTGTGGAATTTACTCAAGCATCATTTTTTTCACCCTTGTCTAAACTCCGTCAAAGCCGACTCACTGGAGGCTGGTGGGAAGGCTGCTGTTTGGAACACAAACCAAAGGTCAAATTCAGGGCAGCAGCAAGAAAGGAAGAAACGGATGACATAGGCAACCAATGGAGCCACAGCTGAGGGTGTGAGCTGGAGTCTGCAAGCTTGAGCTCTTACGGTCTCTGTCTCCTAGCATGAGCCCAACACTTTCAGCTGTCTGCTTGTGGCTTTTGCTCTTTGAGATGGTTTGGGTGTACCTGCCCTGTGTAAAGAGTATAAAAAGTCATCCTGAGTAGCTGCCTTATTCTGCTGCCCCAGCATGTGTAAACCTTGAAGTCTCCCAGCTGGGTCAAGGCCAGACCTAAGCCTGGACCATCAGGCCCAGAAGGCTTACCGCAAGATGCAGTGTCGTGTCCTAGCAACCAGAGTGACTGGACTCCAGTGTCCACACAGAGCATGGGTTTAAAGATGGTACTGTCCACATTAAATAGCAAAGCAGCTGTATTATTCTTAGAGAAGTCTGTGGCAGGAACTGGAAAAAGTGTTTCCAGTTTTATAACAAAAATATAATTATTTGGGTTTGTGGGTTGCCAACTGCTGCAAATTTAATGTTAAATAGAATCAGGAATGTTTGATTTAATTACTTTTTTGATGAAGGCATCTCTTTGATAGAGGATCATGATAAATATTAACTATGCATTAAAGGCCAGATCTGTATCTTTCCCTGAAAATTAGGCTGAAAATAAGAATAAATGGAATCCACATGTTATGAGCACTCTAAAATGTTTGACATTTGTATTTTAATTACTAATACATATTCATTATAAAGGAGTAAAGAGATTTGAATCACCCATAAACTCAGCACCTGCAGTCGAGTGGACTGTAGCTATCATTAATATATTGGCATGAAGATCACCATGTCCTTTTCCTCTGCATATGTACACATATATGATATTTTGATCTTGGTGATTCTAGCAAATATTAGAGTTACTAGCTGTCTTTATTACTTTTCTATTGCTATGAGAAGACACCATGACCCAGGCAACTTATAGAAAAAAAGAATTTATTTGAGGCTCACAGTTTCAGAGGGTTAGTCTGTGATCATCATGGCAGAGAGCATGCACAGGCAGACAGGACCCCGAAGCAGTGGTTGAGAGCGTACATTCTCATCCACAGCAGTCAGAGCAAGCTAAATGAGTGGACTTTTCAAACCTCGCATCCATCCAAAGACACGCCTCCTCCAACAAGGCCACACCTCCTTTTGGTCCACTAGCCGGGGACCAAGTATTCAAATCTATGAGCCTGTGGAGGTCACTGTCATTTAAACCACCACACTAACATATTGTCAACATCTTTCCTGGTGACAACTTTGCAGTTCTGCCACATTGTTCTTGTCATAGCTGCACATATTTATCTTCAATATGGCCCATTTGGGATGTTTATAAACTTGAGCTCAGCCGGGCGATGGTAGCGCACGCCTTTAATCCCAGCACTCGGGAGGCAGAGGCAGGCGGATCTCTGTGAGTTCGAGACCAGCCTGGTCTACAGAGCTAGTTCCAGGACAAGCTCCAAAGCCACAGAGAAACCCTGTCTCGAAAAACCAAAAAAAAAAAAAAAAAAAAAAAAAAAAGAATAAACTTGAGCTCAAGCTTTTCAGACTTGAGCTCATGACCCTTAACACAGTATATAATAAACTGAAGTGCATTATGGCCAGTGATCTTGGTTATTATACTTTGTTATGACTTTATAATTTCCCATGTGAAAAAAATGGCATAATTTGCATTTTGTAAGTTCAGGTTTTTGGATGATACTTATAATCACTCTCAACAAGTCCAAAAATGGTGTGGGGGCTTTTTTATTAAATTTAGAAATTGATCTGGGAATTGATACCTTTCATTTTAATTAATTTCATTCAGAAATAAAGACTATCTTTTCATTCAGTAGTTTTGTCTTTGAGCCAAGTTGCAGAGGACGCTTCATCTAAGCCTACACATTCCCTCTTGAGTTTACTTAGTATTAGGTAGTTATCGTGCAAATACTGCTGCTGTCGTCCCCAGGGAACACAGCCCTATGCAGACATCCAGGTTTCTATGCTTGTTTTGTAACTAAGTGTACTGGCTTCTGAAAATAGCTTCCCACCAAGCTGTATAGGTCACACGTGAAGGAGCGCTCTGGGCGCAGCTGGGAAGTTGGCTTCGGGCCCTCTGCTCCAGTCTCACAGTACTAGAATCGTTTTCATTTCATTGAGTATGAATGGCCATTTCATGAAAACAGGATGCGTGCGGCCTTAGGATATGTCCGACCCATTACCCCCATGGTGGGCAGGCAGGACTGAGCCACACACGAGAGGACCCACTTGCTGCAGCCTAAGCCCTTGTCCTCGCGAGCTGTTCACCCCTCAGCCCCTGCTCTCCAGAGACAGGAAGGTCATAACGGCCGACTAGCTCTACTGCGCACTCTTGCTGGTTGCTCTCTGTGAAGATGTCGTCTTGAGTGCGCCTAGCATTTTCATTTTACAGATAAAAAATGAGGATGGGAGAGATTAAACACGTCATCTCTTCACTCAAACCTCAGTCGTTTCGTCTTTGATCTAGTACAACCTTTCTAAGGCTGTGACCCTTGAATACAGTTCCTCATGTTGTGGGGACCCCCAACTAAAATTATTTTTGTTGCTATTTCATGCCTGTAGGTTTGTTACCTTCACGAATTATAATGCAAATATCTCTGTTTTCTGATGGCCTTTGGTGACCCAAAGGGGTTGCGACCCATGTATTGAGAGCCACAAAGAATACAACTGAGAATCTGCTATATATCAGCCACCTACAAAGCACACATTGGGTAAGCTTGCCAAGCGTTGAAGGTGCCAAAAGACAGAGCATAGTAAAAACACTCGGGCCGGGCGGTGGTGGCCCACGCCTTTAATCCCAGCACTCGGGAGGCAGAGGCAGGCGGATCTCTGTGAGTTCGAGGCCAGCCTGGTCTACAAGAGCTAGTTCCAGGACAGGAACCAAAAGCTACGGAGAAACCCTGTCTCAAAAAAAAAAAAAAAAAAAAAAAAAAAAAAAAAAAAAAACCACACACACACACACACACAAAACAAAACAAAAAAAAACACTGGGCCTCTCTGAACTCTGCAAAGGGCCAGAGCCTTTCCTGACCGGAAGGTTCCTGGCCTTTCGTTCTGCAGCCTGACCCACAGAAGTGAGTACAGTCCCTCCAGGAGGGGGAATGAGGCAACTCCTGTCCCTCGATCTTCATGACACAGCAAGCCGAAACTGGCAGAAGCATGGGGCGTGTCCTGCACTTCCACAGCCATGCCCACTGCCTCATGGCCTATAGCGCTTGGGAGGGCAGCCGCTCTGTCTTGTTTCCAGTGCCGACGACAAAAAAAAAAAAAAAAAAAAAACCTCTGCCGTATGCTCCAGCATCCAGAAAAGGGAGATGCTCTCTTTAGTGATATCCTCTTTTTTTTAAATTGATTTTTATTGAGCTCTACATTTTTCTCTGCTCCCCTCCCTGACTCTCCCCTTTTCTTCAACCCTCTCCCATGGTCCCCCATGCTCCCAATTTACTCAGGAGATCTTGTCATTTTACCTCCCATGTAGATTAGATCTATGTACGTCTCTCTTAGGGTCCTCATTGTTGTCTAAGTTCTCTGGGATTGTGGTTTGTAGGCTGGCTTTCTCTGCTTTATGCTTAAAAACCACCCATGAGTGAGTACATGTGATAATTGTCTTCCTGGGCCTGGGTTACCTCACTCAAAATAATGTTTTCTAGCTCCATCCATTTGTCTGCAAAATTCAAGATGTATAAATGTACTACATTTTTCTTATCCATTTTTCGGTCAAGGGGCATTTAGGTTGTTTCCAGGTTCTGGCTATGACAAACAATGCTGCTATGTTTAATGATATCCTAATGAGATCCCATGTTCCATTGGATCACCATCTGTGGGAGGAGTGGGTGTGGCCCAAACTCACCGTTTCCATTTATCACTAAGCTTCTGCTGTTGTAGTTGTCAGTGTGCAAGGCCAGAGGGTGCTTGTTTTGCAGCAGAGAGCTGCGCAGCTGCTGGTACAGCTCATCACCGTTGGGAGCAGAGCCGAAAGTTCGTGTGCCCAAAGATCTCCAGAGAAACCAGGAAGGTTAACACCGTGGGAAGGGTGAAAAACCTGTTCTTCCATCCAGAAGGTTGAGAATTGGAAGTGTTGATAGCCTGGGCATCTGCATTGTCTCTTGGGTCAGGCATATCAAGCTCTTACCAGCCAGGACCTGAGGTGGTTAGTCATCTACATGACCTTTGTAGCTAGGGGACCAGAGGTGGCTAACGGTCCCGATGACAGACCAGGCCAGTTAGTCCAGCTAACCTAGAACCTATCTTCTTGAAGGACATGTACCTGGGTTGCGTCTCAATGTAATGCTTCCTTGTGCAATGGGGATTTTATTAAACCAGGAAATTTTTTTCCCAAGGCATGCTGGGCTTAAATACATTGGGAATCAACGGCCTGTTATTAGACTCCCCCAAGACTGATCCAGGTCGATGAAGTCAGTCTGCACTGGGTTTTCTTTCTCATGTTTCGTGGGTTCGTTTTCTGCAGGGATCCCCTGACTCATCCTCTGGGGAGACCTCGCGCCCCTCCTGCACGCCTTCCCTAGCAGATCCACGGGCTCAGCTCCGCTTGTGCTCCGTACATGCGGCCCAAGCAGTCACCGCTGCACCGCATGTGCGTAGTGCGTGGGTCGCAGGGTGATGGGGTCACAAATCAGTCTACAAATTGTGTTTTAACTGGGCAGGCACGTGTAAACACCAACAACAAATGGACCAAAGCTCTGGCCAAGGCTGGCACACCATTAGGTCACACGTAGAGCACAGGCCTCAGAGGAAGTCATCTCTCGCCCCTGAAAAGCTTCCCAGGGTGGCTTGATGTGTGAGAGTTATCACAGGAAGGGCCTTGCGAGTCTCCTCATTCTATGTGTTCCCCCCGGGGGTACAGTAGCTCTTTCCTGGGGACTGTACTTTCACTGCTCATTTTGAGTGTTTGTCCTGAACCTCACACCCTCTCTGTTTCCCTTCACATCTTTCCTCGTGGAACTGCAAGTGGAACCTAAGACATCAAGGCAAAGTCAGTAAAGAATTAGTGACTGCCGGAATTTTCTTTTGTGCCGTAGGCAGGTGGTTTATTCTGCTCAGGCAAAAGCTTCCAATATCGTCCCAAATTATACTTAAAAACAAGGCTGTTGGCTAGAGGGCTGCCCAGGTTGACTTTGACATAATAAAGTTATATTGTCAATGTTTGTTACTTCTCGCATTAACAGAAACAATGTTCTTCTTGCCTTGCCCACTAATAAGGAAAGCCCAGAAGAGCCAGATTGAACACTGCATATTGTCCTTTATGGTTACTTTGTCTTACTGACTTTCTATAACACTGTGAAAATTATTTCTATAAACTAGTGTGCATTTTCTGCAAACAACCTAAAAACCTAGACTATTCAGGAAGAAGCAGTGTTTCTTTACCAAATTGAATAAGGCAGTAACTTGCCTGTCCTCCGGAATTTGAGGAGCAGAAAGAAAAAAAACTGGGCAAGAGGATTTTTTTCTTTCTGCCATATGTTATATATTCATCTTGCGGCCTTTGTGCTGTGCTGGGTGCTGGGCTCTGCCTGGGAAATGTGAGTAGAGCAGCACCCCCGGCCTGGTGCCGCTCATTTTGCAAATGAGATAGACAAGCAAACAAATCATTACAAGCCTGGGAGACGCGGGCTCTAATCAGAAGCACCTGGTGGGTAGGAGCGACTCCGGCACCCTAAGACCCCCCCCCCCCGAGGCAGTCCAGCGGGAAGAGATGTAAATCACTGCCGAAAGTGCTAGATTTTCAGTTTTACTGATTCCAGCGATGCTGTATGTTACCCAGTAACTGTTCATTGCCTGTCCACATGGGTGGCCAAACGCCGTAAGGTGGGTAACTTGGGGATGGTCTCAGACACAGCTTGTTCTTATTCAGAAGCCTTCCTAGGGAAATGCTATATTTCTGTCTTGTAGAAGCTGATCTGAGTCTCAGGATGGAGCCAGTGACCTCTGCCTTCAAAGATTGCAGTGGATTTACAATGCGGCTGCAGCTAACAGTAACTTACTGAGTGTCATCTAGAAGCCCTCAGCTTGTATATCAGCCCTCCCGAGTCTCTCGCCGACAGAGGGGGATTTATCCTGAAACCAATGAAGACTACAGTTGCATGTGTCCCCTTCTGAGTCCTGGAGGAGTGGGCCGTGATCAAATTCCATGCCTGTGTTTCTGTCTTGTTAGTGCAGTAATAGGAAAACAGTTTAACCACAATCAGCTAAAACCCACTTCCTCTATGTAAGGATGGGGGGAACATAGGGGCAAAAGTGTGGGGTGCATGCACTATAGAGGCTGCCGTAGGATGTTGGGATCCTTTTCTAATACTATCTGCTCTATTTCCTCAACACAGCATCCTTCATTGAACCTGGAGTTACCCAGGCAACCCATAAGCCCCAACAATCTTCTGGTGTCTGTCCCTCACAGTGCTGGGGTTCCAGATATGTGACTTTTTAAGTCTGTGCTGGGGATTCAAACGCGGATCCGCATCTCTTATACACCCAGCCATCTCTCCAGCCCCTCACCTTCCAGCACAGTGCTGATGGTACAGCCTCTGGTCCAGGGGAAAGGAATTAATCATAGAGTTTGATGACTCAGGGGCCAGGTCAGGGCAGGGTGAGATTCTCCACGAGGACACTCCAATATGGCTTCTCACCTCCCCATCCCACGCCCCTTGCCCTGCGCAGGTGTTTCCTGAGAACATCTCCCGTGAATACCGTGAATACCTAAGATCTCCACCTCAGCTACGACATCATGTTAACCTGTGTAGAGCCTGTCCTCAAAAGGACCTGAACTTCAGAGAGCAGCAGCTCATGTGTGTTTTTCTTTGCCGTATTCCGTGTGCCTGTGGCTTGGTGTGTAGTTCATTATAACAACATGGAATGAATCGAATAATCCGTGATGGCTATACGAATTTTAGTCTCTTTGTGTTTTCTCTTACCAGAGAGGCAGACATTGTTTCATGTCCTATAGCAAAGGGGGAAGGAGATACCTTCAGTTGCTGTTCAGTCTCCTTGTCCTCCACTGGGACCACCTCTGACCCCAAGGGAAGTGACCAGCATTCCCCTGGGTTATTTTGACCCACATTTTGGTTGGATCCCTCCCTGACCCGGGCTAAGGCTGTGCAGATGACGAAAGGACACATAGCACAAAGGATGAATCAGCACCAAGGTGAGGCTCTTTCCTTGGCCTGCCCCTCGTCTCCCTCCCGGGTTCTCTCCCCAAAGATGAAAACAGGCACCACCTCCTCCAGCAGAAGTGGCCTAGTAGTGCCCCACAACACTGGGAGACACCAAAGTGTCCAGAGCAAAGAAAGCCTCTCACCCCAGCCATTAAACTTTTCTGCAGAATCCTTACCCCCTCCTCTAAAAATAACCCCTTCCCAGGATCGCTGTGGTACGATTGAGCGTCTTATGTGTATATACCCAACAGAGATATTGCTGGATCTTGAGGCAGATTGTTTCCTGATTTTCTGAGAAAGCGCCATGCTGATTTTCCAAAGCAGCTGTTCAAGTTTGCACTCCCACCAGCAATGCAGAAGTGTTCCCTTTACCCCACAGCCTCTCCAGCATAAGCTGTCATCAATGTTCTTGATCTTGGCCATTCTGACAGGTGTAAGATCACAGTTGTTTTGATTTGCATTTCTTTCATGGCTAAGGATGTTGAGCATTTCCTTAAGTGTCTTTCAGTCACTTGTGATTCATTTGTTGAGAGTTCTCTGTTTAGGTATATACCCCATATTTTTATTGGATTATTTGTTCTTTTGATGTCAAGTTTCTTGAGTTCTTTGTATATGTTGGAGATCAGTCCTCTGTCCAATGCTATTCATAGCAGCATTATTTCTCATAGCCAGAACTTGAAAACAACCTAGATGCCCTAGATGAAGAAAATGTGGCACATTTACACAATGGAGTACTACACAGTGGTAAAAAATAATGGCATCTTGAAATGGATGGATCTAGAAAAAAACCATATTGAGTGAGGTAACCCAGATCCAGAAAAATAAATATAATATGTATTCACTCATAAATGGCTTTTAGACATAAAGCAAAGAAAAAACAGCCTGCAGGCCACGATCCCAGAAAACCTAGACAACAAAGAGGACCCTAAGAGAGACATACATGGATCTACATAGGAAGGTGAAAAAGACAAAATCTCCTGGGTAAATTGGTAGCGTGGGGTCATGAGAGAAGGTACAAGAGGGGAGGGGAGGAAGAGAGGGGAGTGGAGAAAAATGTATAGCTCAATAAAAACAAAAAAAAAATATTTAGAAGTAAAAAAAATATTCTCTTCAAGGGATACTCCCCAGCCTCATAGGACTAACAAGATAATATATATTATAGTTAATAATATATATAATATAATTATAATATCTCTTCAGTTACTCTTTTTTTCCTAACAACCAGCCCATGACTGCCTACTCCCAGCTCCAAGGAGTGACTTGAATATGACAGGAATGGATGTCACTTAAGGTTTTGCAGATACAATAAGCCTCATTCAACTCTTGAATCTCTTTAATAGATTTCTTATTTTAACAGGTGTTACTCCTGTTTTAGCGATTGTAACCTCATTGGCTTTAAAATGTGTTTTGGTTTACTTACAAAGGACTGTGAAACAGAAGGATAGGGAAGAAGCTGTGTTCGCTGCAAGGCTACATAATCTTCACCATACTGAATTGCAACCTAACCCCCAGATTTCCGCAGCTGGCTTGACTACCTTCAGAGGGTTGTCACTAGCTTTTCATCGGCCTTGTGATGGTTACCCCCTCTCTCCTGTACCTTCCTGTTTGAAATCTTATCTGAGAGTTTTCCTAGGGGGTCAAAGCCTATGCAAACTTAGTTAAAGGAAAACCCAGAAAACTGTGGTATTCTTATCTGAGAATTTGCATTTGGCCTTGTCCTCCTGGGGAACTCAGATCAAAGACTTTGGTATCCGAACTGACTTGCTACAGGTGTGAATCATATTAGACTAAAAGGGCCCTTTGCTCAAGAGGGGCTGAGTCCCCTGCAGCTGGAAAAGGTAAAATCCTCCAGGTACCTCTGGACTTCTTCCCATGGGCCCGCGTGAACACCCACACCTGCCCCACATATACAACACTTGAGTGACATTTAGTAGTGTGTCATCATCTGTGACCATAACCCTAGGGGCTGGTAAGGTAAGCTGAAATATACACACTGAGTGTTTGGAACGTGACTGTGGGAGTGAGATTAGTTCAGAGGAGGCGCTACTGAGCATTGCCTAATTTGAAAATACTGGTAATACTGCAAATTGAACAAGGAGTTAGATTTTGTGCACACGTATGTGCATGCATATGTGTGTGGCACATGCATGTGGCCATGTGGAGATGTGCGTGTATATGCACACGCGTGTACATGCATGTGGAGGCCAGAAGTCAATGTTGAACATCTTCCTCGATCATTCTTCATCTTATTTTTTGAGACAGTCTCTCCCCAAACCTAGACCTAGCCAGTGAGCTCCAGAGATCCGCTGGCCACTGCTCACGAGCAGTGGGCTTACAGATGCATGTTGCTGTGCATGGCTTTTACGTGTGTGCTAGAAACATAGGCTAAGGTTTGTGCTTGCCCGGCAGGCGCCTTGCGGACTGGGTCATCACACCATACCTGGAGTTAGAATTACATAGAAGGTTCTGATACTCCTGTTTGAACTTTTCAAAGGAGAGGAGACGTTGGCTGCTGTTGGCTGGCATTGTCAGGAAGCCACAGAAATGGTACATTTCCTCTCTGTGTCAGTTGTCTTGCAAGGACAGGTCATTAAGATGGGCAAGGAGATGCCCAGGCAAATCCTCACCATACAATGTCCGATGTGACCCTCCCTGGGACATTACTTTTACTATTGAAGATACAATCTTTATTACTTCATTGTGTAGACAAAGAGGCAGGTTAGGAGAGGTGGGGAATTTACTTGAGGTCACACAACAGCACAGGAAGCGAACTAGTTGGTCCATTGGCAGAGCTGCTCGGAGCATCAACTGTATGTGATCTCCTGCAGCCCCATACGGAAGGGAACCCAGCAACTGGGGAGCATTTGTTTCTTGAAACAACAGAAATTCATTCTAATTTATTTTTATGCATATGGATGTTTTCCCAAAACGTTTGTATGGGAAATTAATGTCTTTTCACAACGGCGGAAATAACCTGCTGTTACACAGACTGGAAGGCTTAAGACAGAGCCGGTTTGCTCTCAAAGGAAAGGACATGGTGAGGAGTGGGGATGTGGGAAGGTTAGACGTGTGGGAGGGAAAGGGGTGGGAAGTGACATCCTGTGGCAGCTGGTGAATGATGAAGCTCTGATCGGCAGTCTTTTACATTGTTTGCAGTGTTGGCGATCTAAGCCTTCTCCCACAGACTCTCTAACAAGATTGACACTGTAGGGGGGTTTGTGGCTTAGGGAAGGACCCTTGCAGGGAGCACAATCCATGTTGACTGAGCTGTTTCCAAAGCTGGAGGAGGTTCACGGACCCATGACAGACGAATAAGGTCCAGCCCTTCTCCTGTTTTCTTTTCCCATCTCTTTCATTTACTTCTACAGCCTTTCGTCTTATTATTTCAGCACTTGCCCATAAACAGTCTTCCCTTGGGGCCCGCAGGAGATTAATTCCAGAAGATGCCAGCATCTCAGATTCTAAAGTTGTTTATGTATATTTTCAAACTTGCATATCACATGCATGCATTCAGTCTACACAATCCTCTTCATTTTTAATATTACTCTCATTTATTTAGCTTTTCATGTTTAATTTTATTTATTAAATTTATAATTTGATATATTTAGAACATCTATAATTTAATGAATTTATTTTAATTTATTTAGTTTATTTTTTGTTTTGTCTTGTCTTTGGTTTTTTTATTTTTTTATTTTTTTTACAACGTCTCATGTAGCCATGTAGCCCCAGCTGGCCACAATCTTACCAGGTAGCTAAGGATGGCTTGATCCTCCTGGCTCCACCTCCTATTACAGAATTCAGTGTCATGCTCGGCTTCACCCATATACTTTAAATTGCCTCTAGAATTCTTAGGATGAGGAATGACAATGTAAATGGCGTGTAAGTCGTTGTCGTTTACTATACTGTGATGTGGGATGTCCTTCTGTATATGTGTTTTTATTGCTAGATGAATAAAGCTGTTTTGGTCAATGGCTTAGCACATTTGTAGACAGAGACTGAGCTTTTATTTTCTGACTGCCCAGACCCAAATGATCACACAGAAACTATATTAATTACCACACTGTTTGGCAAATGGCTCAGGCATGTTCCTAGCTAACTCTTATATCTTAAATTAACCCATTTCTATGAATCTGTGTATCACCACGAGGCTGTGGCTTACTGGTAATGTTCTGGCATTTTTCTCCTTCAGCATCTACATGGTGTCTCCTTGACTCTGTCTACACTTTCTCTCTATTCTCTGTTTGGATTTCCCACATAGCTTTACTCTGCTAAGGTATTGGCCAAAGCAGCTTTATTTATCAACCAATAAAAACAACATATATACAGAAGGATATTCCACATCAATACTAAATTGTATTATTAGGAAATAATTTAAAGTTTTTTTTTGTTTGGTTTTTCGAGACAGGGTTTCTCTGTGGTTTTGGAGCCTGTCCTGGAACTAGCTCTTGTAGACCAGGCTGGTCTCGAACTCACAGAGATCCGCCTGCCTCTGCCTCCCAAGTGCTGGGATTAAAGGCGTGCGCCACCACCGCCCGGCTAATTTAAAGTTTTGAAAAAGTTTATTTTATTTTATGTGTATGGGTATTTTGTCTGTGCGCCATTCCTAAAGCCACTTTCTTGCACCAGTCTGAACTGACCGCTCCTGGTTCCTTCTGTGGGCCTGCCTCCCAGTTCTTTCTCTACGTACGGTTATGAGCTTTCCTGCTGGCTCGTTGCTGGACGTGTTTAATGCTACGGTTAAGGGCGAATGTTTTTCTTTCTCCTCCTTTGGAAAATGTTCCTCCTTCAGTTTTGCCGTGGAAACATCAACCTCTAAAGCAAAAGGGGAGAGTTTTGCACAGGTGTTTTATTTCCTGACCTTTGGCAATGGCACTGACTGAGTCATTCCTGGTACTTGAACGCTGGAGTCCTGCCTGGGCCTCAGGGAAGAAAACTCAAAAGGGTGCTTCTTCACGGTGGAGCATTCAGTCCTAAATGCCAGACTCCCATTCCTTCCCTAATGATGGCGCAAACGAGTTGAATCTTTCCTACTGCAGACTTGAACTTTGCAGACACCATTAAACAAAATCATTACCGTGATAAATGTGGGTCAAGAGCTAAGAGCTTTCAGATAAGTGCCTGCTGCAGCATTAGAGAGCGAATATCTCACTTTCTCCCCGCCCCCTTCAGGTAGTTTGTTATAGGGGGCAACTTTTACCTCTGGTTCTTGTCACGAGGTGGAGGTGGTTGTTTTTGAGCCTGCTTCCTCACCACCGCTGCGTACGACCAAGCCTGGAGTGTTTAACTTAGCTCCGGAAATGACCAACGCTAAGCATCTACTGCCGCCACCCAACCCAGCTGTTTGAAAAGTCCGCACAGCTGCTTGGTGAGTGGAGCACAAACCCTTCCTGCTGTTCCTGTTTCTAAGAGAAAATGCTGATTATGAGCCAGAGGGTTGGCTCCTAGAGCATCCACTTCTGATGCTTTTACTGCCGGCTCAGATTTCAGGAGAATGAAACTCGAGTTCAGGAATCTGGAAGCAAATGTGAAAATGGACCTCTTGTTCTAAAAGCACTCAATGGCAGATTTCACAATCCGCTTTGCTTTGGGTTGTGACTCATGGGTTTTAGGGAACCCACAGGAGAGCCTTATTTGCTTGGATAGTGAATGTTCCTGCTGGGTGAACAACAGTTGCGCCCCCTTCTCCCTCCCCCACTTCCTGAATGACTGGAGACTTAGTAGTCCGTGCACTCAGGGCAAACTGGTCCTGGAAGGCCCTGTGCACCAGAGAGTGAAAAACAAAGATGGTTAATGGAGAAAGGCCCATAGTATCACCCCCCAAAAAGCCAGGGCAGGACAAGGTAGAAGGAAGGCTCAGAGTGCAAGTCCAAAGATGCTCTTTTTAATCCCTTTTAGGCCACGCTCTGACCAGCCCAGAGAGTCTGTAACATCCTGCATTGAAGTGTTTGATGCAAACATGGCTGCCTCTAGGCAGTAAAATAGAGACGTCTGCCAATGTGTAATTATATTTTAAAATAGCTGTCTATGTGAGGGTAGGGTAATCACTTTCCCCCTTTTCTCTCTGTCCTCGCTCTCCTGTTTTCAAAGAGAAAAAGAAACGGAGGAGGAGGAGGAAGAGAAACATCTATGTTATAGCCCTGGTGGTGAGTTTTATTGACTCCTTACTACTCCACGGTGTCCGTAAGCCATCACTCAAAGGAAGGCAGTAGTGATTGGCCACAGTCAAAAAGAAAAAGATGTCTTTTATGACACACTTTCACATGTTAAATAGTTCAGTAAGACCACTGAATCCTTTCACTTTTCCCCCCCCCATTTTACACATTCTGTTTTGTTTTCTCCACCAGTAAAGCAATTCTGGCCAATAAATAAATACTCAAATTTTTAAAACTGAGATTTTTAAAAAGAGTTTTTGTTTTTTGAGAAAACTGTGCCCACCAAACCAATGGCTCTCAGGTATGGATTTTTATCAAGGTTCTCTAGAGCCAGTTCAGGATTCTACTTCAGAAAGGACCTTCTTGGGTTTATAGCTTGAGGTTTTTAAATTCAGAGAAATTCATTCCAACTCTCTGAGCTCGTTGTGATGGGTTTATACGGTGTGCTGATGTGGATGGATTTTATTCCATAGCAATTGGAGGTTCCTCATGTCTGTGTTAGAGAATACGCCTTGGCTAGGAAGGCAATGGAGAAATCAGAAAGAGTGAGTTTGCCGCCCCCCTCGTCATGGATGCCTGTAGCAAGCTCTGGGTCGCACAGCAACCTAATGTCGACCTTAGCCAGATGCCACCTCAAGAGCAATTCCTGTGTAGCCCACATTGCTCAGTTCATGTCCCGGAGTCACTTTTAAAATAACGACATTATGACCAAGACTCCCTCCTTAACCAAACTTTAGTGGACTCCTCTGGAGACTCTTCTCAGCCGGGCCTCCACCCTGGCTCTCCTCCTCCTGTCTTTGCCTGTCTAGCCCAGTTCTAGTAAGATTGCAATACGTCAGGGGTTCTCACCTTCCTACTGCTGTGACCCTTTAATACAGTTCCTCAGGTTGTGGTGACCCCCAACCATAAAATTATTCTGTTGCTACTTAGTAACTGTAAATTTGCTGCTGTTATGAATCGTAATGTAAATATCTGATATGCAAGGGTGTCTGATATGTGACCCCATGTGAAAGGGTCGTTGGAACTCACATATTAAGAATCAATTCAGTGTGAACCCGACCTCCCCTTGATGTCTGACGACTCTGCACTCACTACAGCAAGACTCCTTCTCCCCTTCATAGTCCCACTACCCTCTCACTCTGAGCAAGCAACACCCAGCTGTCAGTCTCCGCTGCTGTCGGTGTTCCTACCGTGGCACACACTCCTACCATGGCACACAGCAGATAGGATACGGTGGGAACTGGGAAACCAGCAGAATCAAGAAGGTTGTTCTATGATCTTCATTTTCCTCCTTTGAGTTGATACAAAAAGTTGCTCACGGAGCCCTTAGCGCCAAGGGGTGTGTCCTAGTCTACACCCAGAGTAGAGACAGGCCTGGAAACCCTCCAGTGGATCGCCCGCACACCACACTCTGTGTCCTGGAGTCACATTTTTGCATGCGTGTCTGTAAAATCCGTTTCCCTGGGTGTTCACTCTTCATTTCAGAAGGGTCCCATATCATGCAATATTTTTGCATAAATAAACTTGTCTTGCTTTCATTGAGCCGGCTTTCCTTTATAGAGATGGCAGCATGAGCCTGTGATGGTTGAAGAAAAGATATTCCCTATTCTTTTCTTTCTTTTCTTTAACAGGTGTCCAAACCTTTGTTTCCCCTTTAATGATTAACTCACCTGAGAGGGTGACCGGAAGTGCAGGGTCTTGGAAGTCATGATACTTGAAGTATTTAAAGGACTTGGGGATTTTTAACTTTTCCACCAGTCTTGGAAAGTAGGATTAATAACTCAAACATTGGTCCCTGGCTCGCTTCAATGAGACTTTTAGGGTAGATGTTGGAAATTCTCATTCCATAATAATATACTTCCAATCACCCCATTTTAATGTTTATTTCTCTTCGGCTATTCAGCTGCCTTCTAAGAAAGTGAGAAATGAGAGAAAAGGAATGAATCCCATGAAGCTTTTATTCAATAAAGTCGATGATGTCAGGGATGTAATTGGAATAAGATAACGTAAATTATGACCCGTGGATACGTTTTTACCTTAAGCATGCTCGCAGGATGGAGAGCCACACACAGCTGGGCATACCTAGAAGTCCATCCCTCCTGGAGCAGAAGCTCAGTGAGGCCTCAGGAGACCCCTGGGGGAGCCATCCACGGTCAGGCCGGGCAGCATAGCGTGGCTCCTGGGAACTGTGAGGATTCGCTCTGCTGACCTTCCTAAGCTATGAAAGGCTTGCTCTACTCAGCAAGGTTTCTGTTGAGGAGGCATCTGCTGGAACTCAGAAAAGGATGCCCCATAGGAAGCGCCTCTGCTGATCTCACATCATCCTGTTTCCAACCCCATTCTTCTCAGAGACAAGCCCAAAGGATCAGAATTTCTCTTCCAAAAGTGGGCCGCAGAAACCAGAACCCCTGTCAAATGCTAAGGGCCCGGCCCATCCAATATTCTTATTTCCCTAGCTTTGCCTATAAGTGTTGGCCATAAAAAGAAATTCTTTGGCCTACCTTGCCTGAACCTAAGTCATAGGACCTACGAACCCAAGTCATAGGACCTACGTTACAGAAAGGATCTTGCCCCACAATGTAGGTTTAAGAAAGCCCTTCAGAGAAATAGTTTATTCCTCCAATTCCAAACAATCTTTACACCGTGAGAAAACCAGGAATGGTTAAAGAACACATTCTTTTTCGTTACATCTGAAAAAAACGACTCTTAACTTTTTTGAGACAGGGTCTCACATAGCCCATGTTGGCCTTTGCTACGTAGCCAAGGCTGTCCTTGAGTTTCTGATCCCCCTGCCTCCACCTCCTGAGTTCCGGGATTAGAGCATGTACCATCATGGTACCTGGCCTTTGGGGTGGGGAGCCACGCTTTTTAAAATCTTATTTTGTGAGACTGGGGAAGAGAGTGCACAATAGAGGATAGTGTCTTTGGAGGTCTGCGGTTCAGGCCTTGAACTTCCCTTCCCTCAGAGTTTGGGCAACACCTGTCCATTCTGAGAGGGGCAAAGAGGGGCAAGATCCTTCCTACGCCAAGAAGATGAACCTGGTCACCCAGTCAGGGTGCCCTTATCAAACAAAAACGTGGAAAATCTGCAAAGAGAAGCGACTGAGTGACCAATGGCCACACAATGACCCTTGTGGCCCTATGCCAAGACACCAGCTCAGAAATGTATAAATCGCCCCATCTCTAGTGAAGGTGCTACAAGCCAGGGCATTTCAACCTGGGCTTCAGAATTAACCCAGGGGATTGCTGAAGTTCCATTCCCAGAATTTCCAATCCAGCAGGTTCAGTAGGTTGAGGGTGAACTTGAGAATACATTTCTGTGGAGTTCCTAGGGGATGGGGATGCTGTTGGTCCAGCAGCATTCTGGATGGCCCAGGATGCTGCAGATCCAAGAGACTTTCACAGTCACTGCTGTAGACTGTATGAGGAGCCAGAGAACAGCCTACTGGGGCAGAGAAGGTATCTCTCTCTCTCTCTCTGTCTCTCTGTCTCTCTGTCTCTCTCTGTCTCTGTCTCTGTCTCTGTCTCTCTCTCTCTCTCTCTCTCTCTCTCTCTCTCTCTCTTCCGAGATCAGGTTTCTCTGTGTAATTTGAACTCCTTCTGTAGACCAGGCTGACCTCGAACTCACAGAGATCCACCTGCCTCTTTGTTTGTTTTTGTTTTTGCTTGTTTTGTTTGGTTTTTCAAGGCAAGGTTTCTCTGTGTAGCTTTAACTGTCCTGGAGTCCTGGAACTTGCTCTGTAGACTAGGCTGGTCTCAAACTTGCAGAGATCTGCCTGCCTCTGCCTTCCGAGTGCTGGGATTGAAGGTGTGCGCCACCACCGCCCAGCGCAGGTGGCTGTTTGAAACATGGTGAAACCTGTGGAACACATTTAGGGCCAAGGGACTGAGGAGGAAGGGAGGAGGAAGGGCCTTCTTTTTTAAGTGGCTCTGCTTGGAAGCAGACCCTGGGAAGACAAAGAATCCATCAGACCTGAGTGAGGCCTGTCTTAGCCTGCTGTGGGTGGTAGTCTGAGCAGCTGACCCTAATCTCTGATTCAGGCACACTAGACAGGAAAAGAATTAGGAACCTCTGGGTGTAGTGGCCTATGACATTAGTCCCAGCACTCAGGAGTAGAAGAGGCAGATCTCTGTGAGTTCAAGGCCAGTTTGACCGACAGAGTGAGTTCCAGGACAGCTAGGGTCATATATAGAGATCCAGTCCCCAAACCAACCAACCAAACAAACAAACAAACAACAGAAGTCGAAACATAGAGGAATGTGCAAGAGTCCAGATATGGAGGTCAGCTTGACACATACTCAAATTGCTAGCAGCTCGAATTTTTTATTTATGAATTTATTATGTGTCTGCAGGCCAGAAGAGGGCACCAGACCTCATTACAGATGGTTATGAGCCACCATGTGGTTGCCGGGAATTGAACTCAGGACCTTTGGAAGAGCACGCAATGCTCTTAAAACCTGCAGCTCAATTTTTTTTTAAGTTATTGACCCAATAATGACTGTATCTAAAGCTCTTAAGAATAAGACAATTTAAAAAAGAATAAGATAGTCCAGAAACAACCTTTTAAGGAGAACTAAATCAAATGGACTTGGTGTTTAGTAGTGAACGTGAGCACATACGCAGTGTGTTTACGAGTGAACGGGAGCACATACGCAGTGTGTTTACGAGTGAACGCGAGCACATACGCAGTGTGTTTGCGAGTGAACGTGAGCACATATGCAGTGTGTTTATTAGTGAACGTGAGCACATATGCAGTGTGTTTACGAGTGAACGTGAACATATATGCAGTGTGTTTGAAGAGCTACAGGGGGAACATTAGGAAGAAAATTAGGAAAACCTCCCAATTTTCTATCCAGTTCTGGAAAACAACAAACAAAGAAATAAATAAATATCCCTTTCTGAATGACCAGGGGTGAAGCAATCGGAAAGAATCAGATGGATTAAGAGACTGGACAAGGGATGAAAGGACCACAGCGTGCAGAGCTGGCTGGAGAAGTGGGGCTCAAACCTGGGGTTTTATGATATATGTCTATAGATGCCACTCTTTACCCCTTAAGTCAGTCCACAGAAACTTTCTCTTTCTTTCTCAAAAAAGACTTTCTCTTCTTTGAGGTGGATTGTAGGAACGTTGCAGAATATTTGTTTAACTATGCGAAGATGTGTTGCGTTTGTTTTTGTTGTGGAATTAGTTTAACTATGTAAAGATGTTTTCTATATCCCCTACATGATTAAACATTTTACATGTTATAGGTGAAAAACAAATTATCTCCAAGAACCCACATATATTCAAGTCCAAGTAGCTTGTTATAGATTAACAGAGTGTAAACAAGCAAGGCATTTTTCTCGGTCCATTCTTACTAGCAGGCTGCATTTTATGGTTACAAAGAAAGGAGCAATGATTTTATTATTTTTCTCAAAAGATAATCTTATAAAAATACCTTAAAAGAATCACAAATCTAAACTTTTATATATGAAAAGCAGTCAGCTCTATTTTAAAACCTCAGGGTGCATACCCACTCATTGACAGTTTTTTTTTTTAATATCAGAAAGATGGGGACAGAAATGGGTACAAGGAAATAATTATCATCTTTGGTCATCCTAGCAAGAAAGGCACTCAGCCAGAAATTGTTAGGTCGCCATTGTTCTTGTGCCCTGACCGCAACACGGCCCTTGCTCCACTACTAAAGTGTGTCTTTCTAAACTTTAAATTGTTCCCCAAGATTTTCTGTATCAAGGTCATTAATAAAAACACCTTAACCTAAACTTACAACTCTACAGGTCTGAATTCTTTCTAAGGGTGGTGCTTGAATCATTCATCTGCCCCAGCAGCAATGCTTGGAAAAGTCAATCTCTGTTATTGTAAGTACCAGTAACACTGCCCAGTGAGGGGTCAGGGACCCCTTGGGAGTTTTTATACAACCCATAGATTATGAGGGGTGTGGTGACCGTGAAGGCAACAATCAGAGCTATTCTCAGTAACAGCACGAGGTCCTCAGGACGCTAGTCCTTGGGGCTTTGCGTGTTCCAATGCTGCCTGCTGGTCCCTCACATGGACCCTGACAACAATCACCCACAGATGTGCCTACAGGCCAACGCAGCCTAGGTAGGAGAGATTCCATTCACGCTTGCCTGCCTGGTGACTCTACGCTGTGGCAGGGGCCACTGAGCCAGACTGATAGATGGCACGCCTGCCTTTCAGCATCGATAAAGCTTGCCTTTACAGAGCTCATTTTATATGTCAAGCCTGTTGTGAATTCCTTACGTATGTTACAGTGTTTATTGTTTACTACAGTCTTATAAAGTGAGTAGGTGTTGCTATTGTCTCTGTTTTACAGGAGAGAAAACAAAGACTCAAAGAGCTTACATTGGATAGTAGAGATAGAACAGTCAATAACATGCTTGTCTTGGGATATGAATTCAGTCCCCAGGTGAAAAAGCCAGGCATGTGGCCTGTTTGTCATCCCAGTGCTGGAGAGACTGGGACAGATAGACCCCTGAGGCTCATTGGCCAGCTTGGCTTCAGGCCAGTGAGGGATAATGAAAACAGACAGCAGACAGCTCCTGAGAGACAACTCCCAAAGAACAACAATCAAAGTTGTCTCTGGCCTCCAATTACATGCTCAGATAGGTACACCTGTACACACACACTACACATACACACACTCACACACATACACACTCACACACACACTCACACACACGCGCTCACACACACACACTCTCACACACATACACACTCACACACACTCACACACATGCGCTCACATACACACACACTCACACACACGCGCTCACATACACACACACACATACATATGTACACACACACATACACACACTCACACACATACACACTCACACACACGCGCTCACATACACACACACACTCACACACACATACACATATACACACACACACTCACACACATACACTCACACACACACACACACACACACACAAACTTAAGCAATTTATTCTAGGTAAGCAGTGGGGCTTGATTCAAGCCGAGGCAGTACAATGGAAGGACTATCGGTTTATATTGTCTTTTACCTGGAAAGCATTCCTTAGGCATGGAGAGGAGGCCAGCTCACCAAAGAGGAAGCACATGACTCAAAAGAAAGAAACTGAATCTTTCCAGAGGTCCTTGTATTGACTAGTTACTCTGTTCTGTTTTGTTTTGTTTGGCTGAGACCAGTTTTAGTGGCTTTCTATCTGCAGAGATGAAAATGCGCCAAGGAAAAGAAATGATGCAAAAGTCATAAGTGTTTTCCTCCGGCAGCTTACGGACCGGCAAACAGATAGAGAAGCAAACAGAAAGTCATAAGTGTTTTCCTCCGGCAGCCTACGGACGGGCAAGACAGACAGAGAAGCAAACAGAAAGTCGTGTTTTCCTCCGGCAGCCTACGGACTGGCAAACAGAAAGGCGCAAGCACCTGGAGCCTAAGTGGAGTCATACTTAAAGGATGAGGTTGTCCAGAGTGAAGAAGATTCACCAGTGTCAACCAAAGGTGACTGACTGTGTCCTCTGATGCCAGGCACTGGGTTTGGTTCCTTTTGTTGGCCATACCTTGATATTTCAAGCAGGGCATAGTAATCTGCATACTTCAAAGTTTGGATCTCTCATCTGTGCCTCTTCTGTGCTGACTGCAGGGTACTCACGAGGTCTGAGGAGGTCTCCTGGCTGTCTCCTCTGTGCTGTGACATTGCTTAGGGCTTAATTACGAGTGTGCTCTGCTGACGGTGCTGCAGTGAGACCACAAGTGAGCTAGGGAAAGCAGTTGTTAAATAGAAAAAAATGCAATAAAGAAGCCACGCGTGTTTTCCCACTAATCAAATCATATGCCAACTTATATTTTAAGCACCAGCTTATTAAAGAGGGTCCAATTACACCTCCCTTTCAGGTAGTTCTTTAGCCACAATTATTTGTCGTTGGAAAAATTACATTCACAAGTAATTACATCTGCACCTGTTTAATTGTAGGCTGAAAACAAAGTGCAAGCAGTTAATTATTTCTCAGATGGCTGATGCTACTTGTCATTAGCTGGTTTGGCACAAATTACACAGGCTGTACTTTGCCTACAAAGGGCGGTGGCTCAGGTGACGCAGTCTAGTGGGTGAGGACTTCCAACTCTGCCCGGGTGTCTTCTCTGAAGTCAGCATTTAGCCTATGCCTACCGCTTTCTCCACACGTCTCAGGGTCTTTCTGTGACTTGCTTCAGTTGGTTCTGATCTCTTTAGGAATCATCTTGTGAGCTTTTAGGATGTATGTTTTCTTTTCTCCAGTTTACATCCAATTTTTCATGTCCCTCTCCCAACTTTCCTTATATGGAGTGAGACTGAAGAAAACATTTTATTTACGGGAAAGGTGGACACAAGGCAGGAATAGTTTCTTTCTCCAAGGGGCCGGTATGCTTACATTAGGAACATAAGAACGAAGTCCTTAATAGAGAGACAAATGGTCGAGGGGGAAGAGGAAGGACCAGGAAAGCCTGTGTGTTCTGTAACAGAGGTCATGTCAGAGTTGGGTTTCTGCGATGAGGTCACTGTTACTCACCCACATGGCAGCGTGGGGAAGATAGCAACCATGCAAAACAATAAAGCGAGCTTTCTAATCAGAGAACTTTAATTTTTTAAAGAGTTTAATTATGGGCTGGAAGAAGCAGGAGCGGCTCTGAGAGAAGCACACACTCGGTGTGAAAGTGGAATAACTGAGAATCTGAATTCCTTCTGGTCTGCGGCATCCTCCCCTCCTTCTCCTCTCTGGAAGCTAGCTCCGCAGTCAACCAGCCACTGCATCTGTGCACAGGCCTTCCTTCCATCAGGGTGCCCTACAGCAACAGACTTCTAGGGCTTAAATCTTTTCTTCCTCAGCGACTTGTGATCTGGTTACAGCAATGTAATGCTGGGGCGGGGGGTGGGAGTGGAGTGAGGATGGGGGTGGGGATGGGGGTGGGGATGGGCGTGGGGTGGGGGATGGGAGTGGGGATGGGAGTGGGGTGGGGGATGGGAGTGGGGTGGGGGATGGGGGTGGGGGATGGGAGTGGGGTGGGGGATGGGAGTGGGGATGGGAGTGGGGTGGGGGATGGGAGTGGGGTGGAGATGGGGGTGGAGATGAGGGTGGGGATGGGGGTGGGGATGGGCGTGGGGTGGGGGATGGGAGTGGGGTGGGGGATGGGAGTGGGGTGGGGATGGGGGTGGGGATGGGGGTGGGGTGAGGATGGGAGTGGAGATGGGGGTGGGGATGGGAGTGGGGCGGGGGATGGGAGTGGGGTGGGGATGGGGGTGGGGTGAGGATGGGGGTGGGGATGGGAGTGGGGCGGGGGATGGGAGTGGGGTGGGGATGGGGGTGGGGTGAGGATGGGGGTGGGGATGGGAGTGGGGCGGGGGATGGGAGTGGGGTGGGGATGGGGGTGGGGTGAGGATGGGGGTGGGTGGGGATGGGAGTGGGGTGAGGATGGGAGTGGGGATGGGGGTGGGGTGGGGATGGGGGTGGGTGGGGATGGGGTGGGGTGAGGATGGGAGTGGGGATGGGGGTGGGGTGGGGTGAGGATGGGAGTGGGGATGGGGGTGGGGTGGGGATGGGAGTGGGGTGGGGATGGGGGTGGGGTGAGGATGGGAGTGGGGATGGGGGTGGGGATGGGGGTGGGGATGGGGGTGGGGATGGGGGTGGGGATGGGGGTGGGGTGGGGATGGGAGTGGGGTGGGGATGGGGGTTCTTGCAGTGAAATGTGCTTTTCCAGCCACCACTTCTCACTCTGGAGCTCCTTTTTGTGTTCACATCCTGTGTCTATTCTTTGGATAATCTTCATTGCATCCAGCAAACTACAGACAGATTTTTAAAACCAGTTTTACAGATATTAGAAGTCTACGGGCAGTAAAGATAGTTGGGAGGGAAAAAAAGATCACAATACTGAGAGTGTCTCTCAAACACTAACTTCTGAGGACATATTAATTATAGCGGTAGCTGCCTCAACTGCAGGTGGAAGCCAGTCTCTTTGTTGCAGATGACAGAGGCCCCCTTGAGCAGGACGAGATTAGGAAAGGGAGTTAAATAGCTCGCATCTAGCACATATAAACTCATAGATTCTCACATGTACAGCCAACGGAGATAAAAGGCAGATGACAGAATGAGAGAAAGCTGCAAATTACGTCTCTAGTGAGATGTTAATACCCAGAATATAAAGAATGCTTAAAATTCAATAATAACAATAGTAAAACAACCTGATTAAAAGGGGACAAAGGACTTAACTAAACGGTTTTTTTCTGAAGAAAATATGCAAATGACCAATAACACAAGAAAATATGTACATGAATGTATATGAAAATGATAATGAAATGCCACCTGACATGGCGGGGTGGCTGTTGATGGGTGGTCCTGTCTGTGCCAGTGAGGACGCGACTTTATTATTGGTAGAAAGCTAAAATAGCATACCTAGTATGAAAAGTGTAGTGATTCCTCAAATACTTGAAAATAATGGTATGCCCAATAACCCTCCTGCTGGGCACAAACCAGAAACACTGAGAACAAGAAGTTGGTCCCATTCCCAAGTATCCATGCTCATGGCAGTACAGCCACAGAGAAGCAAGATGTACATATAGTGTACATATAGTATATATATATCTACATATGTGTACATATGATGTGCATGTAGTGTGTGTACATACGTGAGTTGTCACTCATCCCTAAAAGGAAGTCTTGGCACGTGCCATGATATAGATAAAGTTTGAGAGCACTATCGGAAGTGAAATAACCAGTCATAAATGATACACTATGTACGATCCCAAGATTCTAAATCAAATTCATAAAGAGCAGTCAAATTCGTAAAGACAAAAAAATTTGATAGACTAATTATTGCTGGGAGTTGAGAGTAGGCAAGAGCCGAGGTTAAGATGAGGGAGTCCTGGAGAGGTTTGTACAAAAACAGGCCCAGTAGAGGAAACATGGTCTCCAGCTTGTACAACACCAGCCTTGTGACGTCACGTGGGTTTGTGCATCAGATGGGTATATGATATTCCTTCGGTAAACTCTGACTACGCTAACTTTGCCGTGCTGCGCATCTTCAAAGGCTGCAGATGGCAAGCGTCACATTGTGCATATTTGCCACAGTTAGAGAGCAACAGGTCACCACTTCACATCCATTGGGGCGACTGTTATCACAACCAAAAACGAAAGAGAAAAATAACAAGCGTCGGTGTGGACGTAGAGAAACGGAGCTTCACGCACTGCTGGCGGAAGGCAAAATAGTCCATTTGCAATGAAAACAGTTTGCTGTTTCTCAAGAGGTTAAATACAGAATTAGAGTGTGATGTGGCCCCGACATACACATGCTGGTCAACTGAAGGCAAGGGCTCAAACAAAGGTCATTGGCCAATGTTCACAGCAGCTTTCTTCACAATTAAGTCAAAGTGAAAATGACCCAAATATTTCTGAGCAAATGAATACGTGAAGAAAGAAATAGCATTCTGGAGATGGGAAATATGATGACTTCACACCCCTGTGAATATACTTAAAGCCCTTGAACAGTACAAGGGATTAAAAAATTAAAAAGAATATCACCATTATGTGAGTATTATAATATATGCTAATATATATGAGTATTATTTCTCATATTTACACACATATATGATTCTGGCACATCCCACAGAATGGATGGACCTTGGAAACATGCTGGTAAGTGAAGGTAGCAGACGTGAGAGTGCAGACAGTGTGTTATCACCCCACCTATGTGAGGAACCCAGAACACGCAGACACACAGAGATGGAAGAACAGAGGTTCCCAGGACTGGAGCAGGAGTCGAACCAAGAGTTCTTGTTCCTGGGCACGACGTTTCTGCTTGAGATGGTGACATTCTAGAGACGGTAGCCGTGATGGTTTCATGCCATTGTGAATGTACTTAATGCCGCTGGGTAGTAAAAGGGATTAGGATAGCAATTGTCATGTGTATTACACCTCAGTAAAAAAGATGAAAGCCGTCTCCAGTTTGTGCTTTGTGCAAAAACAGACCACTGGGGCTAAATCCAGTCTCCAGTTTATAGTGCGTACCCTGCTCCATGGTGTGGGGTGACAAGCTCAGCAGAGTGGGCAAGCAAATTTAGATTATCTACCACAATGGGGAGAAAAGTTTGCTCCCAACACATTGGCTTAAACACAGTGTTTAAAAACTGCTTCAACGTAACACATCTCCAAATTCCTCTCTCTCCTCAGTGACTGTCCTGCTTTCTTCCACCCCACGCATGGTTAATACTGACTCCCAGGTCTTTTTCTTTTGGTTGGGTCTCCTCCCATGCGCCTAGATTCCTGCCCTATTAATCATCCCTTTCTCCCCACCAGTTTCTTTCTCTCGGCAACAAGTCTGCCCGTGCCTCCTTCAACATGAAAGAACTCTCCACCTTGCATCCCCTCCAGCTACTATTTTATATCTCTCACTCCTTACACTGTCAACTTGTTTTTTGGAGGAGTAGTTTCTACTGGAATGACTGAGCTAAACTAGAGAGAGTCGCATCTGCCCACTCACGCTATCTCTGGCTAACTTCCGGTGGATTGAAATATCCTTTAAAGGTATTTCCTGTCTATGGCTCCAGAAGGCTTACACAGGACCTCTCGGGTCTGACCTTTCTGCGGTGTGGAGGATGGTTACTTGCTGTTCCGTATCACTCTCAGGGTCCTCAAATCCATCCTTGTATACCAAGCCCCACCCCCACTTCCCCGCACCGCGTTGGGAGTGGAGGAGTCTCTCTGTGCCCTCGTTGTTTTCCAGATTGCTGTCTGAGGTTTCCGTAAGCACCAACGCTACCTGTGCCGTGGTCCGTCCTCGGTAATTTGGCCACTTTCTCGGCATGAATTCACTGTATGCCACGTTTGTTCTGTTGGCTTCACTAGATGAATTTGTCCCGAGGAACGCTTTGAGTGAACATCTCTAGCTGACAGATGAGAAAGCTGAGATACAGAGAGAGAGAGAGAGAGGCCCACGTTCTCCTCCTAGAAGGCACTGCTCCGGGATGCAAACATGTATGTATGTAGAACTCTGCATCTCTGCGTGCCCTGCCTGTCCTTAGCTCGTGTATCCTCTGCACGGGGGCTGTCCAGTCAGGCTGCACTGTGGCTAACACCTGGACAAACATCTGAACAGGTGCTTCTCTAATGTTTTTGGAGTCGGTCGGCACAAAATACCAGCTGAAGTGCCCCTGTTCCAGTGTCCAGAACAGTACACATTAGAAGCAGAGCTACCGCTACTGGCTGTTACATATATCCTATCATCCCGCCTTGAATAACAGACCTTTTAAACAATTGGTTCTGATTTAGAATGTTAGAATTCTATGCTGTGGGAGCTGGATCCCGGAGCTATTGGCTCTGTGAGGAGTTTGCACATACTCCTGCGTACTACAGTGTCTTTGGGTCTGGGATTTTCTCTCTCTCTCTGGATGTCTTTGGGTTGCTGTGTGTAGAGGTCAGAGGAACACGTGTGGAGGTCACGTCTCTCCTTGCACCATCCTAACTCTGGAGTTTAAACTTACCCATTGCCCTAGGTCTAAGATGTTTTTGAGAGCATAACTGTGGGTCCTACATAAACAGATCTCTTTGGTCTCATGGATCCCTGTATCAGGCTACCCTCTAAAGTAGCAGCTTCAAAAATGTCATAAGAATCTTTCTATTTTTGTTTCTTTCAGTCTGTTAGAGATCAGTGCTTCTTTTAGGAGAATAAAAATAAATTTCTAAAATCAAAACAAGGGCTTAGGATGTAGTTCATCTGTCAAGTGTTTTCCTACCATATACAAGGCTCTGGGTTCAACCCCCAGTAGGTCATGGACAGGACAGTGTGATCCATGCCTTTAATCCCAGGTGGGGACACAAAGGTCAGAAGTTCAATGTTAGAAGTCCCTTGGCTACACAGGGAATTCTAGGTTAGCCTAGGCTACATGAAAACCTGCTTCAGAAAAAAATTGAAACAAAGACAAAACACACGATATCTATGTTTTTAATCTTTAAATCCATTTATTATTAGATTGTTACATATAAACTCTCATTTCAATAAATGTAATTAAGTCAAACATAAAAGAAGAAAAATTCTGAAGACCCACATGTTGTTCCCGGGGGTAGGAACACAGCTGGATGATGAACAGAGACATCGTTCTATGGTCACAATTAAACAAAAACTATGCCTGCGCACATTGAAGATCAGTTCTATGAATATTTAAGAAATTTCATGTGACAAACATGCTTGAGTTGATGATATGTCATTTGCAAGGAGTACGGCACAAGAGGGAAGTTCTCATTCTTTGTGGGGAAGCCAGGGATTAGGGAAATAGAAGAGGACATTTCAGATACTCCTAGGAAGCCAGGTCGTCATCTTAAATTTTTATACAGATTTTATACAGAATATGGGGCAATATTCTTTTCTAATCCCTTACCAAGACCCAGTTCCAACGACTAGCCGTCTAAAATTATCAAGCCATTTAAATGACCTTTCTGTTGAGTTTCAGATCCATGAATTTCAATGTTCCACTGACTTCTCTCTTAATGGAGAAAGTGGTTTGTTGATTTACCCCTTGGCACCACGTCCTTACTCTGGCTAACTAGCCCAGCACGTGCTCCAGTCAGACTGTAATCCTACACAGAATCCTAAATGCCAGACATGCTGATGGACAACACAAGACTTTCTGGTTTTATGTAGTTCACAGATGTGTTTATTGCCTCTAAGGTTAAGCAGATGAAAGAATTCTGTCTTCCTGCGGCAATCATAATCATACATGTAAGGTTGGCTGCAATCACATCTGTGCCTTCACACAGTTGCAATGATACTTGGATAGTTTTATTTTCTGTGATTTTTGTCTCTATATCATTAACTGACACCCAGATTTGTCTGGGCTATAGATTCATTAGAAAATGGCACTTGAACTCTCTCTTACACCGTTTTAAGCCAACATCTTTGGCACGGTCTTGCATCCACACCTTGGCAGTGGTGTGAACACTTGGTCTCCACCACCCTGAGTGCTACCATGTGAGAAGCCTGTAAATCCTCTTTGATGTGAAGCAGTTAATGTCTGCTTCTGTGGAGATTTAACCTAATACTCCTTTTTTTTTTTACTTTTTTATATATTTGGTATGCAAATGGTCCTCATGTTTTGGGGATTTCATTTAATTGCAGGGTAATGTCTGCAGAAATGCACCGACTGATGCATTTTAATTTTTTATGCAAAATGTGAAGCAAAATTCATGCAGTTTGAGTCAGTACATCTCCAAAGGCAGGCAACACATTATAGGTTTAGCACTGTCTTACTTCTGCCATCCATCAACCTGGTAAAAAAGTTTTTTAATGGCTTTTTCTCGTGTTTTGTGCGTATCCCATAAGGCTAAGTAATAAGCCACCTTAGAGCTGAGCGCTCCCTAGACAGTCTCGTGATGGCGTTGGTCTGAAACTCAGCCCTTCTTGTGTGTCTTGGGATCCTCATGATGGTGTTAGTCTGAAACTCAGCCCCTCTTGTGGGTCTTGGGAAGGCTGTTTCTTGTTACAGACTCTAATTATTATTGGCATGCTAAGTATCTTTTTCATGGATAATGATAATTTTAATCTTTTTGTTAAAATATTTTAAAACTGCCTGCTACTGAGAACTTTGCCCATGCCCAGGAAAGTAAGTGGAAGACCTCTAACACCATAAGCTCTCATTTCTGATGAAAGAAAGATATGTATCACTCTCATGGCAACTCTGAGATGAGGTCTAATCATTGCCATTTCACAGATAAATAATTGAAGCTTACAGGTGTTAACAGGTTCAAGGTGTCCATGTTAGCTTATGGAGCATTATGGACCCCAAACCAGGTCTTGCTGTCCTCAGACCCATGTCTTCTATAACTTATGGTAACACCTCAAAATCAACCTGTTTAAGCCACGATATTGTCCTTCCATCCAAGTTCTCCTCAGAGACCCCATTTCAGTCAAAAGTGATCTTCCACACCCCCAACAGCTCACCTGAGCAAGTACCTTTCCAGTGCTTTAGGCTATGGTTATCCCAACTTGTAAAATGATGCCCAAACCTGGTTTATCAGAAGTTAAGTGGCAAAGGAGTAGAAGCAACATTGCTTTCCCATCCCACTGTGCCATGACCTTCACATCTGATAAAATTATACCAGTTTCTCATCAATGATGGTAATTTATTTTTAGACGCGTGTGTTTGCCTAGTGATTTACTGAACAAAGCATTGGATATTAAGGTGCAGTTGGGTTATAATGTGTAGACGGATGCTCCTTCTCCTGATTCATAGACTTTCTATTGGGTAGACAAGTCCACATAGCTCATCTCTGGCCAATAGGGTATAGGCAGAGGTCAGGAAGACCATATAAGGGTGTGTTCCTCCTCCTAACCCCCTTCGGAGGTCTCCATGTTTTATGTTCCCACTCTCTGTACTTGCAGAGACTCGAGGATTTCACGAAAAACACTGATGTAAGAAATTTGGATCCCCAAATAACAGTACTGGGGAGAGCCCAGCACCCACCCAACCCACATTGTGCTGTTCTATGACATGGCACCAAATTAGACTTTCGATACTCTTCTAAGATGTTGGTTGTTTTTGCTAAGAGCAGTAACTAACATACTCAAACATGTAAATAAGTTGGATGGGTGCATTAGAGACAGAAAATGTGGACTTCTCTAGAGAAATCAGCCGCTGACGGACACACAGGCTGTTCTGTCCTCTAAACAGGGATCCAGAGTTTCTAACAACAACCGAGAGGACTTTCCTGTTTGGATTTAATCAGGCTCAGGTGACAGAGCTGTAATTTATGTGGCTGAGTATTTAGCAGTGTTGACAAAACTGGGTTCCTGGTAATTTATGGAGATCCAGAGTTACATTCTGCTCCTCCTGGCTTGTTCCCTGTTTACAGACACACACATGACTCTCCCTAGTTTAAACAGTCCTGGCTTAATGGATACTTTACATTGGCTCTCAACCTCCCTAAGGCTGCAACGCTTTAATACAGTTCCTCATGTTGTGGTGATCCCCAACCCTAAAATTATTTTCTTGCTACTTCATAATGTCAATATCTCATAAACAGGATGTGTGATGTGTGACCACCAAAGGGTTGAGAACCACTGAGTAGAAGAAGCTGCCAGATCCCCTGGTGTTAGGGATTCGGAAATACAGATACCATGTAATGTAATAAGTTACCATGTGGGTTGCTGAGAATTGAACTCAGGTCCTCCAGAAGGGCAACAAATACTCCTAACCACTCAGCCAGCCTTCTTCCAGCTGGAGAACAGATTACTATAGATTTCCAGTGATCAAAGGAAGAATTAGGTAATCAAATGACTCAAACTCAAGGAGGCTGTCAATGAGATAAACTGATATGGAAAGCTATGGGTTCTGTCATCACAGTTATCCTTAGGGCTCAGTCTAAGGAAAAGGAAGGAATCCGGAGACCTCAACAGGAGCTCCTCCCCACAAGAAAGAAACTCAGTGCTTTGGGCCAAAAACACCAACCTGATTGGGGTTGACTCAAAAATGCTTCCTCATTGAAGAGATTTGTAATTTAATACATAAACCCTGAAATACGTCCTAAATTATTTATACATTTAAGTTAAATTAAAAATATCTGTGTGGAGGGGTTCTATGCCTACAGTATTTAAGAACTTTGCATTTTAACATATCTGACAAATCAAGGTAACAAGTTAGAAAGGGTTAATAGATTTAGATCTTAGAAGAATAAGGTAGTTTTACCTGGATTGTGAGCAATAATGGACAACTAAAGAACTTAAACTTATTGATTTTCTAATCTAAACTGGCAGATGTACAAGAATTATAAACACATTATAAAGTCTGATGATCATGGAAAGCCCCCAAATAAATTGTACTGAAATTATATATGCAACATGAAAGGTCTAAAAGATTATTTAATTCAATTCCAAACACTCTGAAAGAATTACTGAAACCTTCTGGATGTGCAAGAGAAATACTAAGATTTATAAGTTGGAATCTTGAATAAAAGGAGAACAGTTTTTAGTTGTCTTTCAAAGTGGAAAGTGACCGTTAAAAGCTCTGGAGAGCTGCGGTGTCTGGCAGGTGCTTCCCTCCCAGGGCACCAGAAAGGCTCACGATTTCAGGCTTTCTTCCCCTTCCATCACCCCGTAGCCGCCCTAGTACCAACATTATCTTCCTCCTCCCAGCACCAAATGTAATATATGTTTTACAATACAAATCTCAAGGGCAATACCGTTAGCAATTTGTAAGATTTTAGTAAATTGGAAACGAGAGGTGGCTTTTGCTAATTCTCATGTGGTTGTTCACTGCCCTCCCTGGCTTTCTCGGTACCCTCACTGTCGCTCCTCCATGTCAGACAGGTTCCAGCAGTTGTGCTAACTCACGGGACACCAAGTTCGCTCTTCTGCAGAAGGGCGTGAGGGAAATAGCAAACGTGGGTATGAACCAGCCTTTCTCATCCTGGGTTCTGTGCGTCAGGTAAGGGCTCCGACAGCCTTTACAAACTTCTTTTGCAAGAAACAGTGGTAAATCTTCCCTAAGGCATCCTTGACCGTGAAATCTGATACGTGGTTTCCCAGGGTGCTTCTGGGCAGTGGAGCGCTGCAAAATTCCCATTTTCTTCGAGACTTAGAGCAGAGGTAGGGTGTGGGGGAGCTGGGTTCACTTTCCTGTATTCACTTCCCTGGCCTTCTGGTGAGCACTCACCTGGGCAGTGACTTCCACTGCATTGCAGGTTCTGGTTGCCACCGAGCCACTCTTTAGCCAGAACCAGTTTCAAGCGCCGTGTGCACACAGTGTCCTAACAAGGCTCTGTGGTGCAGGACAGGTGCAATATGCACCAGGTAATACAAAGACGAGGCCGTCCTAAATGTTGACACCGGTTGTGGGGTGACTACCTTCCTGTGTTTGGAAAGGGATGTGTCGCTTTTGAATTCATGCTTAGACTCAGAACCTCTCTCATTGCGGGCTATCCAGGTGCTCTGTGGGTTACTCACGTTCATTGATAGGACAGGGCAAATCTCTGTTCATGGCTTTGTCCCCAGAGTCGCACATCTACTGGAGCTCTTGGTATCAAAGGAAGCATTGAACTACAAAAATGTAGTCCAAGGGTCTCAGGGCTCAGTCTGCGAAACTCCTGCTGTTTGAACGTCAGGCCTGAGTTCAGATGCCTGGCATCCAGGGAAAAGTCTAGCCCCGTGGTGTGTGTGCGCATAATCCCACCACTGAGGGGAGAGAGATGGAAGGATCCCTCATGGGGAACCACGACCAGTCCTTTGGTTGAGTCAGGCTGTTCCAGGTTCAGTGAGGCATCCTGTCTCAAAATAGCACAGGAGCGAAGGAAGACGCTCCAGACTCTACACAGGTGTGCTAAGAATTGCTGGAGACATAGGACAAAGGGAGCATTCAAGCCTTACAACTAAGCCGCTGTCTCTGGCCAGCAGCATGTTCTCAGAAAGAGAGAGCCTTTGATTTCTTTCATTATTTTTCTTTCAGGAAATAAACTGTAGGTCTATGGTGACAGTTCTATTTTTCTGATCTCATCAGGAACACTGAAGGGCAAGTCTCAACATATTTCTTATAGAAATGTAAGATGTAATCAGAGATCTCGAAGAAGACGTTGGACAGCTGAGAACCTTTCTTGGGGTAGGGGCACCCAGAGAACTTAGGGTTGTCATCAAGAAACAGAAACCACCTGGGTAGTGGTGGCACATGCCTTTAATCCCAACACTCAGGATGCAGAGGCAGGCAGATCTTCAGGTTTGAGGCCAGCCTGAGCTATATAACGAGTTCCAGGCAGCCAGGGTTACAGGATTACTGTGTCTTGATGGAGGTGGGTCTTATATCTTATCTGTTGCTTTCATTGGTTAACTAATAAAGAAAACTGCTTGGCCCTGATAGGACAGAAAATTAGGTAGGCGGAGTAAACAGAACAGAATGTTGGGAGAAAGAAGCTGAGTCACCATGATTCTCCCACCCAACACAGATGCAAGTTAAGATCTTCCCTGGTAAGCCACCTCGTGGGCTACACAGATTATTAGAAATGGGTTAGATCAATATGTAAGAGCTAGCCAATAAGAGGCTGAAACTAATGGGCCAAGCAGTGTTTAAAAGAATACAGATTCCGTGTAATTATTTCAGGGCATAAGCTAGCCATGCGGGCAGCCGGGTACCGGGGATGCAGCCCTGCTGCTCCTACTACTACAGTGTCAAAGAAGGAGGAGGTGGAGGAGGAGGAGGAGGAGGAGGAGGAGGAGGAGGAGGAGGAGGAGGAGAAGGAGGAGGAAGAGGAAGAGGAAGAAGAAGAAGAAGAAGAAGAAGAAGAAGAAGAAGAAGAAGAAGAAGAAGAAGAAGATGATTCTGAGGTCTTCAGTTGAAATCATTTCTCTTGAAATAGGTCTTCCTGTCAAGTTCTGGGAGGTAACTGAGAACAATGGCATAAATGTGTTTGTCAGATTTTCCATCCACCTGACAAAATGCTTAAGACAATAATTTATGGAGAAAAGGTTTATTTGGGTTCATAGTTAAGAGGTACCAGTTTTTGGCCAGCTGGCTTCACTGTTTTTAGGATTTGGGGATGTAGAAACATCAGGGAACAAGGGTATTGTGGAGGAAATTAAAATAGAATAAGATAGAAAAGACCAATTATTAGATAATGATTTAATGGTCCCCCCAACCTTTCTTTTTTAAAGTGATTTACTTTAAGCACTGCTTCTACTGCCTGTTTACCAAGCCGGACTTCACTAGGTACCAGAAAGATAAAGACCTGGAGAAATACCTGAAACAACGGGCTGTTGTCCTTAACAACCCTCTGACAGCCATGTTTGTTTCTGTAAAATCCCACGTTTGCCCACCCCTCATTGTGGTTTTAGAGAATAAAATGAGAATATAAATACGACTTGGGACTGAAGCCTGTGGTCCAATGGTAACACCCGTCTTCTGCTTACACTGGTGTCAGAGCACTTATTCCAGAAAGATCCCTGCAACAAATGCAGCTCACATCATGACAGTCTGGAAACAGAAAGGAACATGTTCCAAAGGTGCGCCTCTCGAGACCCGTCCTCCAATCACTCCACCTTCCCCGGATCTACCACTTCCCCACTCAAAGTTTGAACTTTGAATCCATCAATGAGTTATACCAATGACTAAACCGAGCCTTCCCAGTCTATTCAGTTCTAGAAACACACTCTCACAGAACACCCAAAGGTGCTCTTCCCTAATCATCTAGATCTCTCTACACTCAATCAAATTAATCTGAGACCGCCAATGACCTCATAGCATTGGACACATGCATCGTACTTTGCATTTTGAACTCTGGATACTTCTGATTATCAGGAAAGTAAATAGTCCCCAGATGAGACTGTTCACTAGATTTTGATATATACGAGCAATGATAACTATTGCTTAGTTTTCTATTGTTTAAAACAAAACACATACCTCAGGAGAAGACCCTGAGGTGAGAATTCATGCCCGAATGGAGTACTATGAAAGTGCTCCCAGGAGGAAACTGAGAAGTAGGGCACGGGACTAGAGTATGTGAGCCAACACATGAAGTCCCAGCTTTGCTTGATCTGCAGCAGAACAGCTCAGAAGTAGAAGGTGACCTCAGTCTGTCTCCTCTGGAGACGAGGGAGTTAGTCTTTCACACCGACTCACACATACTTTCGCTGGTACATGCCGGGAAATCATTTGCTAAGGGCCACCCTGGGGAAATGTAAGTTCCCAGACACGTAGGCAGTTTTCTGTCTGGGCAAAATGGATCTAGTATTCAAGGGCAGGCTCAAGGTGAGTTCCAGGTGCCATTGCTAATTAGAAGTACAGGCCCATAGATGCCTAAGAAGGGCACACGGAACTCATAAAGAGCCTCAAGGGGAACTGTGGGAGCCGAGGATGGAATCAGTCACTGAGTGAATGTGTAAAGTGTAGAAGTCCTAAGGGACAGTGCACTGTTGTCACAAGCGAGGCCATGTCAAGGACGCTGTCTAGGCACCACGGGGTGACAAAGCCCTCCTCTGACTCAAGAGTGAGTGCTGACAGTGTGTGCTGAAAATATCCATCTCCCCATAGACATTTACGGCTGGAAGACTGCTCCCTTGTTGAGGTTCAGCCGCAACATAAATCATTTCTCGTTCCAGAGTGGGAATAAAAACACAACTCACATGACTCTATCGGGAGGGAGGTCCCTCATGAAATCCTGAGTTCACATCCTGAAAATCACCTGCATTTATTCTCTAGATTTTATATCAAAATGTAAACTGAGGGGGAAGTTCATTAGCATTCTGTTTCCTAGGTCTGGGAGAATGACTGTGGTCACGTCCACACCTTTCTATGCCCAGTTTGTCAGGCCTTCCTATCTACGCCTGCTCTGGCAGATAGACTGAAAAACACCTCTTCCCTAGGCGGCCTCCTAAATTACAATAGAAGGAGCAGAACAACTCGACGGGCATCAGTTCGTCTCAAAATCAAAGGTTAGGCGACCACCTTCTGTGTGGCAGGTGCAAACTGTACCTTGCCAGGTCACTCAGAATTCTGATCACCATACAATTAGAAATATTGGCCTGTATAATCTGACCCTTACACTCCCTTACTGAAACCCTTCTACGGAGGTTAGTTAAACCTGCTGCTTCCATGTTGCGCTGTTTGTCTGTAATAACCCTGCCTCTCTGTTCTGGTGTATATAATAAATACGCTGAGCTTCCTCGGTGCTGTGATTTCTCCATCAGAGAGCCCAGTCCATCTGATCCCAGCTTCTCTGTGCCCGTGTTGTCTGTCTTCTCTTCATCCCTCACTGCCCTCGCGAGGTCAGACCCTGGAGTCATGCAAGGACACAGCGGAGATCTCTCAGGAGTGATGACAGGTTTGTTTCTAAAATCAGTTCTCAGCCAGGGAGACTTCTGGTGACAACTAGGATATTGCTTGCCGTGAGAAATAAGTTGATCCAGAAATACCAAAATATTTTATGATGCAGACCACAATGTCATCCGTTTTCGTGGTCCTGAGCTCTGATTAACTTTACTAAGACAATATACCAGACGAGATACCAAGAAATAGGGTTTTCTCTTCTGTTTCTTTCACTCACTAGTTGTGTGAGCTCTGACGAGATAACTCAATAAATGTATTTGGATTACCTGGGCTTTTGTTACATAGAAGGATAGATCAGAGCCTGGACTGTTACACAGAGAAACCCTGCCGCGAAAGAAAGGAAGAAAGAAAGAAAGGAAGAAAGAAAGAAAGGAAGGAAGGAAGGAAGGAAGGAAGGAAGAAAGAAAGAAAGAAAGAAAGAAAGAAAGAAAGAAAGAAAGAAAGACAGACTTATCTGCCTTTCATTTATACCAGAGGTTCTCAACCTTTCTCATGTTGTGACCCTTTAATATGGTTCCTCATGTTGTGGTGACCCCTAACCATAAAATTATTGTGTTGCTACTTTATAACTGTACTTTTGCTACTGTTATAAATCATAAATATCTGTGCTTTCCAATGGTCTTGGGCGATCCCTGTGAAAGGTTATTTGACCCCGAAGGGATTGTGACCCATATATTGAGAGCCACTGAATCTAGGCCAGAAATGGATGAGGTCCAAAACACAGTGGAAAAGAGGAAGAGGGGCAGAAATGGGTGAGAGAAAAGAAGGTGACAATAGCAAAGGCAGTTGGGTGGCAGGGGGTTAGGGACACACTAGGAAGTTGCACATTACAGAAAGGAGCTGGGCACTAAGGTGTTCCCAACTGAATAGGGATAAGAAAGCTGTGAGGCCAGAGCAGTCATGCAGGGTGTTCTGGGAAACAAACCTGGAAAAGAAATTTGGGGCCAGATTTTGGATCTTGAGTGTCTACATGGGATGTTTCCACTGAATGTTTTCCATGTTGGGTCACCACTGAAAGCTCCCGAAAGGGGGAAATGGATGGCTGGAGCCACTTAATTCTGTGATGTAATGGATTTCTGACAGATGTGAGTGAGGCTAGCTAAAAAGATTTTTTTTCTTTTTTAATAACAAGATATCTAATTTCTTTACTGTAAAACTAAAGATGACTAACTTAAAGTCTTAAAGTACTGGAATGAATCCTAATAAGGAAAACGGCAACTGTTCTGAATCTAGAGGTGGAAGAGCTAATGGAAAATGGCTAAAATGCAAGGAGGTCACCCAGCACTTCAAAACAAGCCAACCACCAACCAAAAAAAATAAAATATACAATACAATACAATAAAATATGAAATAGAATTCTTATGACATCTAATGAGAATTAGAGCAATAAGTAGTCTTTCTTTACCTTTTGCTTTTCTGAGATGGTAGCAGAGCAGGGGGTGGGGTAGGTTCTCATTATACAGTCCCCGCTGGCCTGGAACTCTCTATAAAGACCAAGCTGGCCTCCAGCTCAAAGAAAGCCCACCAGTGCTAACATTAAAGGTGTGCACCACTGTGCCCAGTGCCTTTCCATAAAGAACTTTACATTGGAAGTCAAAGATGAAAGCTCATAGACTATCCCAGAGCAGAGAAAATGCAGGCGATAAGTTTAAACCACAACAGAGGTAGTTTCAGGACATGAATGGCACAGAGCGAGATTTTGGGGACTATGTGGTTGGGGAAATTGGGTGCAGCTGCTGTTCCAATTCAGCTTACTAGGCCTTGTAAGAAGTAAAGGTCAAGCAAATCCCAAAGGAACACCCTAGAGGATGGATGGGGTCAATGCTCGATATCTCTTAGAAATGCTGGTACACAGAGATGCTAGGACACCAGAATGATAAGCAACAAAAAGAAAAGTGGCGAAAGGAATTACTGGTTGCAAATAATTGTCCAGATGTCTGTGGAAACCCGGAGAAGGGGAGGAGGCCTTTGGTGGGAGACTCCAGCGTACCACCTACAGAGTGCCCTGTGCCTACAGACTTGAGCTCAAGATGTGAGGGCAAGCAGTCTTTCTTCATACGGGCCACGTCCACATCATAACATTGTATACTCTATGTGTGTGGTATACAGGTGTGCAAGTCTTGTGTGTGTATACGTGTGCACATGCATATGGAGGCCAAAGGTCAACACTGTGATGGAGGAAGGTCATTGGCTAATAAAGGAACTGCCTTGGCCCATTTTATTGGTTAGGACATAGGTAGGTGGAGTAAACAGAACAGAACGCTGGGAGGAAGAGGAAGTGAGCTCAGACTCGACAGCCCTCCTCTCCGGAGCAGACGCCTCAGAGAGAGGCCATGCCCCGCTCCCAGGTAGACACACGCGATGAAGCTCTGACCTAGAATCTTCCCGGTAAGACCGGTGCTCACAGATTATTAGAGATGGGTTGATCGGTATATCAGAATTAGCCAGTAAGGGCCAGAGCTAAAGGGCCAAGCAGTGATTAAATGAATACAGTGTCTGTGTAATTATTTCGGGGCATAAGCTAGCCGAGCAGGCGGCTGGGGTGTGGGGGACGCAGCCCCGCCGCCCTTATTACTACAACACTGTCTTCCTCAACACTATCTGTCTATTTTTAAAGATAGGGATTCTTACTGAATCTAGAGTTCACCAGTTTAAGAAGACGAGCTGGCCAGCAAGCCCAAGAGTAGTGTGAATTCTAATTGTTCTTAATTATAAAAATCTGGAGTCATATATCTCTCCAGGCAGATTCTATACCATAGTTTTACCTGATAAACAGCCCTCAACTGCTCAGAGATCTGGGGAATATGGCATTTAAATATTTAATTATTAAAAACTTTTCATAACAAAAAGAGACAGGTTGGCTCCTAGCAGTAGCACTATATTTCCTTCAAAGAAGACAGAAGACAAATGGGCACAGAACAATGTCCATCCGCAATTTACTTCAACTGCCAAGCATTGACCACTGGGCAAAAACTGCCTTTCATCTAAACTGAAGATTACCAGACAGTGGACAGAATCACTGGAATCGACAGCCTAGCTGTTCAGGTCAAGATAGGCTTGTCTTCCTACAGATTTCTTAGCCCAAAGGATTTTGTGGAGCCTGGTAGGCCCTGTGCTAAACAGCAAAAGGAAAATATGACCCTCAGCCAACCATGGAGGACTCTGAGGAGTAGCTCTAGGTGCCAACAAAGTAAGTTCTCTGTTGTTTTTAGTCAGTAACTCAAGTAAAATTTCACCCTTCTCAAAGATCTCTGATGCAGTTTGAGAGGTTTTGTCAGTTTAAAAGGACAACCTCACCAAACAAATTTTAGTAAAATACAAATACAGGACCTGCAAGTTATAAAGGTGTGAGGACAAATACAAGTTATCAAACTTCTCTCTCACGCTGCCTTCCACAGTCTTCAAAATACTTTTCATTGTGCAAAAATATCTACCACAGTCTTTCTGCTGCTGTTTAAAACTTCTGTTTTCACAAACCAAAAGAATTCTTGTGAGTTCCAGGGAGCCAAATTGAAGAATCCACTTTAAACAGGTCAGATACAGCCCTCTCAAGTCCCTGATCCTAATTTTTTTTCCTTAACTTAACTTTGTCCTCTGTTCTGCCAATGCCTTAAACAGGTGTAAGAGACACCAGACATTTCCATACCATGAACATCGGATAGGAACAAACAGACTAACAATGCCAGGATGTGACCAGCACCCAGCTTTCAGGTTCCCCCCAAGATGATGCCCACAAATAATAAGCAGGAAACAGTCTTGGGAATCTGCCACCCCAATTCCATTAACCTGTGGTGCTTAACCTCCTGCCTTTTTATCATAAAAAGGAGATTGGGAATGTAATGTTCTGCTCTGTCCCTTTAAGAGACAAGCCACGCCCACCCCCACCCCCATCTGCTCAGGCAAGCTGATCTTCAGCTTCCAGCCTGAGTCCTTCTCTTTTCTGTCTCTCCCCTGAAGAGGCAGCTTCTGCCTCACTCCATTCTCCCTATGTCTCCCCTTCCCCCTTCTCTCTCTCTCTGTCTCTCTGTCTCTGTCTCTCTCTCTGTCTCTCTCTCTGTCTCTGTCTCTCTCTGTCTCTCTCTCTGTCTCTCTTTCTCTCTCTGTCTCTGTCTCTCTCTGTCTCTCTCTCTGTCTCTCTCTCTGTCTCTCTCTCTGTCTCTCTCTCTCTGTTTCTCTCTCCTCTTTCCCCTTCTCCCCTTACCCCCTCTCCCATTCCCTTCCATAACCCACTAAATAAATATCCAACCTCCCTCTTCATGGTGTGCCTATTCATGTCTCTGTCTCTTGCCTGCCACGTGGCTCCCTGCCCCATTGAGGCTTCTCATCCACCACGCAGCTACCTATCTGGGATTTATGGCCCACTGTAACACTCAGGGAACTGTGTTGTCCCCACCTGGGACTGGCTGCTCTCGGGGGATCTGCCACCCACTGTCACTGTTTGGGAACCTGCAGTGTTTCTGCTGCTGCAGCCCCTTGGGGATCTACAGCATTTTTACTTAATCCACAATAGTCCTTATATCATTTAGATATCTCACTGTGTCTCCTATGTGCAGCTCAAGAAAGGCAAACTATGATAGATTTTAATTACAAATAGTCACTATATTTGTTACTCTTGAGTCAAAAATAGTAGACCTAGGCTTGTTGGCACATGCCTATGATCCCAGCTCTAAGGCAGCCATGTTGCTGTATGTTTGAGTCCATCCAAGGCTATAGCAAAGCTCAGTCTCTGGCAGGAGGGTGGCTCCTTCCCACTCAGATGAAACTCTTCTTACTACCTCGGAAAACTTGCTCCGTGGGTTAGACTTTCATTAACATGGAATAAAATCTGAGATGAGACTCACATCTAAATGACCTCTATGGTCATTTTTAGATGGCAGAAGTCTCCTTCATTGCCATCAAGAATTGTCTGGCACTTCAGCATTAACAGATCTGTGTGCTTAAAACAGGCAAAGCTCTCTGGTGTCAATCACGGCCACAGCTTTTCTGCATCCTCCTTTCCCCCGACATGCACATACATAGGCAGGGGGGCCACGGTCTTCCCCACTCTCAAACCAAGTCTAGACAACTCCAACTCTGATACACCTGGGATGGGATCAGGGGAAGGGCTGAGGAACGGACTCTCTTGATTGGCATCCATGGGACGCTAGTTTTTTGCCAGCCTTAGACAGCATCTAAAACTGACTCTTTGGTACTTTCTGGACCCCTTCCATCACCAGGGGTCTCTCCCTCGTGGTTTGAGGACATGGGCAGTAGTTATTAGCAGGTCACATGGTATTCTTACTCGTCTGGGGGTCACGGGGTTATGGATCCTTCGTATCTCTCTACTAAATCTCAGAACTCTATGAGGCTATCTTAGGCAGAATCTAGTACAGTAGTAATTCGGCTCTCCTTCCTAGTCTACAAAGACCCTTTAGTCTTGGGAGTACAGTCATTGCTGACTCCAGGCGACTTTCTAGGTAAGCTTATTGCCCTACAGATTCATTAGATGTGAGATAGAACCAAACACCAATCTTTCCTTGGACCATACTTCTCTGGCTTCCACATGACAAAAAAACATTGTATCACCTCCCTCCTGGATCTGTGACATCAAACTCTTCTCTCCAACAGAAAGCTTCTCCCCGGGGCTGCAATGGTCTCTGCCTGGTGGCCTTGAACTGACATCAGTTTAACACACTGGAGACATTTTATTAGTGTCTGTATAGTGGAAGGTGACTAACATTCCTATCCCTCCCCATTGGGTCTCCTTGGTTTTTATATGAGTTTGTCCATTCCTTCCAAACATTGCTTGGGCTCAAGTACGTAGGTCATCACAAGATCAGGGGCTGTGCAAGGAGCTCCATCGTATTATGGGCTGTCTAGTCTCAAAGCAGGCTGTGATTTCCTTGTACAACATGCCATATACTGTGATATGGTGACACGCCACGCGCAACATTCCTGACCCTGATGCCATTATATGATAAGATAAGGAGTCACCTGAAATCCATTACCGGCTTCAGGTACCACTGTTGGCTTCATAAATATGCATGTATGTTTCAAAAGGTTATTTAAATATTTGTACCACTCATTGAAAAATTCAGTGCATACATAGCAGTGGTTTTCAACCTTCCTAATGTTGCAACCCTTTAATAGTGTTCTTCATGCTGTGGTGACCCCCAACCATACAATTATTTCATTGCTACATCATAACTCTAATTTTGCTACTGTTGTGAATTGTAATATAAATATCTATATTCTCAGGTGGTCTTAGTTGACCCCTGTGAAAGGGTTGTTTAACCACCTGAGGGGTTCATGGCCCACAGATTGAGAATCTCTGATATATGCACTACTCATAATAATACACACCCACATCCACACCCACCCACACCCATACAGACACACACACATACACACAGACACACACAGACACCCACACACATATACCCATACCCACACACAGAGACACACATGCACACCACCCACACACAGGCACGCCCACACAGACACACATATACATACACCACACACCCACACACCACACACACATGCATACACATATACACAGACACGTGCACACACACACATACACACAGATACACACATACACACAGAGACACCCGCCTCCACACACAGACACACAGACTCACGCACATAGACACACACAGACACACACACATACACACAGACACACCCACACACAGACACACAGAGACACACACATATACACAGACATATGCACACACACACATACACACAGACACACACATACACACAGAGACACCCGCCCCCACACACAGAAACACAGACTCACACACATAGACACACACAGACACACACATACACACAGACACCCACCCCCACACACATACACACAGACACACACATACACACACAGACACCCACCCCCACACACAGACACACACAGACACACACAGACACCCACCCCCACACACAGACACACAGACACACACAGACACACAGACTCACACACATAGACACACACAGACACACAGACTCACACACATAGACACACACAGCTACTTCTGTCTAGGAAAGCATAGGGTTTTGCCAGTTTGTTGTTCTCCTCTTTCTTTGGCAGAGAACATGACAGAGAAACTGACTCAAGTATGCTGTTTGTCTTCCAAATTATTTTTGGCAGGTAATCTTGTCTTCCCTGAATGGAACATGGCAGCAATGTGAAATTTCCAACTTTGAAAGACTCAAGGTCAGAAACATAGGAGAAACCCTGAAATTTCCAGATGGAGTCTGGTTCTGATGGAGGTTTAAAGACATCAAAGATGACAAAACTTGAGCTGAGGGACATTGCTGGTTCCCCTGGCCCTTCCACATCCTTCACTGTTGGCCATGGGTAAAACCGCACCCTCAGCTGAAAATACAGAGGCCATGAGGATCCACTTGCTGGCTTAACCGCCCATTCCAGCCTCCTTAAAGCCTGCATTCCAATTTCCCAGGATGACCCACTCTTCCTTCAATATGACACATTCTACCATGTCTTAGCACTTCTCATGGGATGTCTTACCAACAGCCTCTTTCTTCCATTCTAACCTAATCACCTCCATATAGAAGGGTTTTTAAGCTCGACTCTCCATCCTCTGTGCTGCTGTGACAAGCCACCCTTAGTTAAACCGTGCCGTCTTCCCTCACAGCAGTGTGGTTCCCGGCTCACTTATCTGCTCACTCTGTTAGTCCTGGGCTCCCCACAGCAAAAACAATTTCTCATTTTCCAACACTGCTGTGGTTCTCACAATGCCTGGCACAATCTACTTAATATCTGAACACTCACTGGTGTTGGTTGTTAACATTGTTTAACTTATTTACTGATGGAGGAAGGTCATTGGTTAAAAAAATAAAGAAACTGCTTGGCTGGCCCTCATAGGTTAGAACACAGGTGGGTGGAGTAAACAGAACAGAATCCTGGGAGGAAGAGGAAGTGAGCTCAGACTCAACAGCTCTCCTCTCGGGGGCAGATGCCTCAGAGAGTCGCCATGATTCTCCCACTCCAGGCAGACGCAGGTTAAGATCATTCCTGGTAAGCCAGCTCGTGGGCTACACAGATTATAAGAAATGGGCTAGTCCAGGTGTGAGAGTTAGCCGAGAAGAGGCTAGACAGAAATGGGCCAAGCAGTGTTTAAAAGAATACAGTTTTCCATGTAATTATTTCGGGGCATAAGCTAGAGCTAGCCATGTGGGCGGCAGGGTGCCAGGGACGCAGCCTCGCCCCTCCATATTTCAACAATTTACCCCAATCTTTCCTGATATAGTAGCCAGCTTGGCTTTGGTGTGTTCTGAGACTGAACATTACCCAGAACACCAGGAAACTAATCCTAATCAGCTGACAAAGGATCAAAGGAAAGTTTAGGTCTCAGTTCTCAGGTCCCAATATTTTAACAGTAAATTGAATAACATACTGTCAAAATGAGTTCTGAGTTCCAAAGAATAAAACAGTCAAATGTTCAGTCTGTTTCTGGTCCGGCTCCAATGTAAACACGATTCACTAGGTCTGGAAGTCTGTGTAGCAAGTTCTTCAAGAGGTTGGAAATTACTGGTTTCCACGATCTTCTTTCCCTTGTCAGACTGCAACAAGAGCCACAGCAGGGCCTCAGTGGCATTGTGGATCCTGAGTATCCTGGCGCAGCCTAGCATCCTGCAGCACAGAACGGTAGCAGCAGGCTGGTCCTGTGTGTCCTAAGCTTGGTCCTGCGGATCAGGTACCCCTTTCCATGGGAGCAGGGAAGGCAGGACCACTCCGACTCCTCGGTGGGGGCATTAGCAGCTATTGGCATCGGAACTGGTACCCTTCTGCTGGACGCATTGAACCAGACATTCTGGAAGCCGTCTCGCTTGATCCTCGTTCTGTGAAAAAACACAGACGTGCCCTCGACCCCATATTAATACAGGATCGGGTCCATTCCATATTCCAGTGCAAGGGTCTCTCCTTGCTTTAGCAAAAGTCGCCTTGGTGGCATCATGCCAAAATCTGTCCACAACAGATTGCTCATGAGCATCCATATTCAAGAAGTTTAGGGTAAAAAGTGCATGGCTCCTGTTTTTATCCCTTTAAGTTGTTTTCAAGGAGCTGTGGGTATGCTCCACAGTTCCTTTTCCCTATTAACAACGCATGCAGCTCTTCCATGGGAAGAACCACCTGTAAAATTTAGCATAACATTCTTTAAGGCATCTTTTACTACAACTTTAGGAAAAATAAAGGAATGTAGTTGTGCAAATTGCAGCAACGATCAGCTGGGAAAATATTATTAATCTGGCCATGAAACTGAGCAAACATAATTGTCCAAGAATGACTATCTTAAAATAATCAATCAGTTTGTTGCTTCGTATAAGAAACATTGATCATAGCTGATTCCCTGCAAAAATATCTCCTGGATTCCATACTGCTCTTCTGTGCTAAGTAAGATTCAAATTAAGGTTCAAATTAAGGCTTCAATACCTTAAATGGTGAAATAGAAAGGTGTAGGCATAGAAGCAGACCATTTCCCCAAAAAACTGCTGTAGGAGGAAGCTTTGTAGGTAATACACATGCTTGCCAAGGCTGATAATAAATACCTACGTGCTGTTCCTGCATAGCACACTCTGCCTGCTTGGTACCTGTCAGGCAGCTTCTGTAAGCTGTCTACTAGAATCCCTTTAAGAATTTTACTTAGTAGCTCAAGGACTCTCAAAGGAATATTATAATTAAGGTTTTAGCCATTGTTTGTCTTATTAAAAATTTGTAAACTATCTTTCTAATCTAAGTTGAAAGTCTGCTTAGCTGACAGGAAAATGGAAACAAGAAAGCATATCCAACAAATGGTGCTGGCCTAACTGGATGTCAACGTGTAGAAGAATGAAAACAGATCCATATCTATCACCATGCACAAAACTCAAGTCCAAATGGATCGAAGACCTCAACATAAAACCAACCACACTGAACCTCACAGAAGAAAATGTAGGAAGTACACTTGAACACATTGGCACACAAGACCACTTCCTAAATATAACCCCAGTAGCACCGACACTGAGAGAAACAATTAATAAATGAGACCTCCTGAAACTGAGAAACTTCTGTAAAGCTAAGGACACAGTCAACAAGACAAAACGTCAGCCTACAGAATGGAAAAAGATATTCACCAACTATGTTGGACAGAGGGTTGATCTTTAAAATATACAAAAAAACTCAATAAATTGGGAATCAAAAGAACAAATAATCCAATAAAAATGGGGTATAGACCTAAACAGAGAACCCTCAACAGAGGAATCTAAAATGGCTGAAAGACACCTAAGGAAATGTTCAATATTTTTAGCCATCAGAAAAATGCAAAAACAAAACAAAAGAATAGAAACTCCTCGGCATGGTGTGGGGGTGGGGGAACTCTTGGGGGGTTACTACTAAAGTACTCACTCTTCCTGATCCCACCTGGAGCATAATATTAGGGATGCTCAATTTCATTGCTGAAAATTTTTGATAGTCTTTCTATCCAGGAGTGGAATCTAAGTCTCTACTTTGAATCTGGATAATCTTGTGACTACTTCAGTCCACAGAGTAAAGCTAAATGATGATCCATTGCTACTTCTGGGAGATCACAAAGGGCCATGCAGTGTCCTCCTTTAAATCTTTGAGTCCCAGACTCTGCCAGAATTCAGGTTGATAGGCTGCAAACTGAAAGTATCTTTTCCCAAATTCTAAAAACCTAATGGTTGATGCTGACTTGGAGGAGGGTCTTCAGGAGGCAATTAAGTCCTAAAGGTGGCGGCTTCGTGACCAGAATGAGTGCCCTTCTAAAAGACACCTGGCAGTATCTCTTGACCTCCTGTGCACTGGTGACGGTGTGGTGAGAAGATGACCGTCTGTGAAGCAGGAGGAACCTGCTGGGCCTTGATCTTGTGTTTCTCCAGCACTTTTGTTGTTCTGAGCCATCCAGCCTGTGGCGGGTTGGTGTAACAGTCCTCACTAGCTAGGGCAGACCATAAACAGCACCTAGTTTCCTGGATTTGTGAAGATGATGGCTGCCATTGGCTGGAAGCTGGAGTCCCGCCGTTATCATTCATTCACTTGTAAAAGGGAAATGAGTAATCACCTATCCAGAGTCAATACAGTGCTGCAGATAACATAACTTTGTACATAAAATACCTGAATAAAGAGTCGGCAGTTTTACAAATACTACCTGTTACGTTTCTGAGTCCACACCATCCATTCATCACAACTATTGCATCTCTCAAATTAAGTTCAGCAGCAAATCTGAATTAGTACCACAGTCCTCATTGTAAGAAGTCAGGAAAGAAAGAAAAATAAAAGGAAATTTAAAAGGAGCAAGGCAGCACAGGCATATGGAAGGCTCTTTTCACTTCCAAGGAGCACTATCCTTGGGGTCCTAGAGTTTTTCACTTATTAACTTGGGATGGAAAATTGGCAGAAAAATTTATTAGTGTGATTTGTGTCTGTGGAAAGTCCACAGAGACGTGGGGTTTGGGCTCAGATAGACAGTTTAGAGAGCCATGGCGGGATGAAACGGAGCGAGGTGTGGCCAATGTGCCGATTTCCATGGCGCTTTGCATTCCAGTTGTTCCAGATCGCATCCAGATTGTGGGCAGCTTCGGGGATTTGAGCTGAGAGACTGGCCGGAACAGCTGGGCAGTTGTTAGGGGTTGATAGGTTTTGGAATCCTGGCTTTCCACTGTACAAGACAAAGAAGCTCTCCCCACTCTAATATTTAGGGGGCTCTATCTCTTAAAAGAGGCACACTTTGAGTAATTATAGGTGATTAAAGTTTTTAAAAGAATTCACAGGTCTGAGAGAATGATTTAACCATATTGGAAATTAAACTTACAAGATCTGGGTGGAATTCATAACAAATCCTCCCGACGACTATTTGAAGCAGAGGTCTGGATGATTTTAACATGGCTCCATATCCCAAAACTAAACTGAGTCACGCTTGAGCTCAAACACAAGGCACATCTGAACAAAAACTATGCCATTAACTGCTCATTCATGGTCAAAACAGCCTATTGTTTTCATAAGAGCAGGCTTAAGAAACCAAGGGAATATAGGTTGCAATGATATCTTCCACAAAAAGGAAGACTTTTTTCAAAGTGTTTAACAACTGGTATAAAGCTAATCTAGGCTTGCCAAGTTGAGCTGACCCATAGTGATGTACCTACCAGTCACTGGAATCAGAACAACCCACTGGACGAGGGAACTTAGCAGACAACCCACACTTCAGCCTTGACCCCAGCACTCTGCAGGCACAGGCAGGAGGATGTCTGCAACTTTGAGACTAGCCTGGTCTATATAGTGGGGACTTTACTGTGAGACCCTGCCTGAAAAAAAAAAAGTGAACAAAAACAAGCCTTTTTTGTTTGTTTGTTTTGTTTTGTTTTTTTTCAAGACAAGGTTTCTCTGTAGCTTTGGAGCCTGGCACTAGCTCTTGTAGACCAGGCTGGCCTCGAACTCACAGAGATCCGCCTGCCTCTGCCTCCCGAGTGCTGGGATTAAAGGTGTGCGCCACCACCGCCCGGCTATAAAAACAAGCCTGTATTAAAGAAATATCATTGTTTTTTACAAGTTATTCATAAAAGCAATTTTGTTTAAAAACAACAAAATTATCACTTTATTAGTCTTTTATTTAATAGGTTTTTATTTATTATAATGAGTCTAGAACAAAGTTTCCCACAGATATTGCTGTGAGCCAGCCCTCTATAGCTACAGGTTTAGCTAACCACAGATCAAAAATATCTTTGAGACCAGAGAAGTGGCCCAAAGGTGGAGAGCACTGGTTGCTGATGTGGGATTTCCCTCTGTATGCTGGGAATATGTTTTATTACCATTGGTTAATAAAGAAGCTGCTTTGATCTATGGCAGGGCAGAATAGAGCAAGGTGATAAATTCAAGCAGAGATAGAGGAGGAAAGGAGGCAGAATCAGGGAGGTACCATGTAGTTGCCCAAGAAACAAGATGTGAGGTGACAAGCTACGAACACATGAGCCTTGTGGTTTTAATATAAAATAATATAGATGGGTTAAGATGTAAGAACTAGTTAGTTACACCTGCCTGAACTATTGGCCAAACAGTGTTGTAGTTAATATAGTTTCTGTGTCATTATTTGGGTCTGGGTGGCTGGGAAGCATAAGCGAAACCTGTTTACAGGTTGCTCTTCTAAAGGACCAAATTTCATTTCCAGCACCCACATTGCAGTCACATCTGTCTGTTTCTCAAGTTACAGGGTATCTGACACCCTCTTCTGGCCTTTGTGGGCACCAGTTACAAATGAGGTTCACCGATATAAATGTAAGCAAAATACCCATACATATAAAATGGATTCATAAAAAAACATATGAAGAAAACTGCATCTATTTTGACTACATACGTAAGGACTCTTCCATGTCCTTATTCCTTAAACTAAAAAATCATTCACATGCTATTAGATATTCCAAGTAATCTAAAAGTGTTTTAAAATTCACAGGAGGTGAGAATAAGTTTGAAGCCAAGCGATTTCATGTAAGGAACGTGAACATCCACAAATTAGGGAGTCTAGGAGCAACATGGAACCAGCTGCTGACAGATGCTGAGAAACCAGAAGAACTGTAGTTTAATTTATGCTTTAATGCGCATGGGTGTTTTGTTTGCTTGTCTGTCTGTGCACCACGTTTGTGCACGTCTAGTGCCTTAGAAGGCAGAAGAGGCCATCAGATCCTGGAACTGAAGTTATCTATGACTATGATCATATAGGTGCCAGGAATTGAACCCGGGTCCTCTGGAAGAGCAGCCAGTTCTCTGAACTTCTGAGCCATCTCTCTAACCCTAACCTATCCTTAAAAAATCATGGGAATGAAAGGAAAGGTGCAATGACCCGTGTACATATTTCAAAAAGAGCAAATGTTCTTTAATTTCTCATTTTAAAAAGAATATATCTTCAGTATTAAAATTTGGGGGAAAATGAGAAAAGAGTTAAGAACACTGCAGTCCATAAATAATCAGTGTGACTAGGGAGAGGGAGATTAGTTCAGTTGGTTAGCACCTGTCTTGCTAGTGCAAAGACCTGTTCTGGAATATTAGTTTAAGATGCATTACATTCATTTATGCTGAGGAATATTTGTTTAATGATGCAGAGATGTGCTGCATTTTTGCCTGCCTAAAACACCTGATTGGTCTAATAAAGAGCTGAATGGCCAATAGCTAGGCAGGACAGAGACAGGTGGGGCTGCCAGGCAGAGAGAATAAATAGAAGAAAGAAAATAGGAGGAGTGAGAAAAGGAGGAGAGGAATATGTCACACAACCAGCCACACAACCAGTCATGGAATAAGAAGGAAAGAAAGATATATAGAATAGAGAAAGGTAAGAAGCCCAGAGGCAAAAGGTAGAGGACATGATTTAAGTTAACAAATGTGGGCTAGAAATAAGCCAAGCTAAGGCAGAGCATTCATAAACCTTCTTGAATTTATTTGGGAGCTAGGTGGCAGGCCCCCAAAAAGCAAAGAAAAAAAAAGCAAAAACCAAAAAACCTGACCAGCTACAAAGTCCTGCTTTTCTGATTTGTTTTCTTTGCCCAGAATCCACAAAAAAAAAGGCCAAATGTGGCGGTGCACACTGATAATGCCATCCCTGGGAATGTGGTGCACACTGATGATGTCATCACTGGGAGTGTGGTGCACACTGATGATGCCATCACTGGGAGTGTGGTGGTGCACACTGATGATGTCATCACTGGGAGTGTGGTGGTGCACACTGATGATGTCATCACTGGGAGTGTGGTGGTGCACACTGATGATGTCATCACTGGGAGTGTGGTGGTGCACACTGATGATGTCATCACTGGGAATGTGGTGGTGCACACTGATGATGTCAGCTCTGGGAAGGTCAGAAGCAGGCAGGTTCTTGGGACTCATGGTTGAACCAGCCTAGCTGACTTGGTGAGTGAGAGGCTGGTGAGAGGCCCAGCCTTTAAAGCCAAACAAAACCAAAAAACAAACAAATGAATAAATAAATAACAGGAGCAGTGGGTGGTACCTGAGACTGTCCATGGGTTTAGTTGTTTTTAGGGTTTTGTTGTTGTTGTTTTATACAATGGGTCTTGTTTTCTAGTTACCTCAAAACTCCTATCTAAATCCTGGAGTTTACACAGACAAAAGGAAGAGAAGGGGCCAAAAGAAAACAAAAATGTGATTAAAAGGACAAAACGAATAAAGAAAAAGAATGGCAGTGGCTCCTTTGGAGGTAGAAAGAACAGAGGCTTTAAGAGCCCAGCAACACGGGGAATCGCCTTGGTTGCCCTTGCCATCACCGTGACTGTCACACTGACCCTCATGCCCCTCCCCTCTCTCACCCTTTCCGTCTAATTAGTGTCCTAGGAGTTGCCCTGCAGGCTCCCTGAACTGTAACTTTGACCTTGACTCTAACTTTGAGTTTGGCCAGTGAGGAATTCTGATAAAGGTAAGGACAGGGGTCATTGCGTTATTTACTCTCCATCTCTTTCCTGGTGGGATGGCTGTTTCTCTCCACTGGACATCACAACCCTTGTCAACAACTCCTGTCCTTGAACTCTCTGGCTCTGGCTTCTGGCAAGCACACTCTCCTCTTTTCCCTTCAGACTTGGCAGAGGCAGGGTGGTGGTGTTCTGATGTTACCAGTTCTGGGGTACAGCACCACCTCTGTGATCTCTCTATTTTCTTAGCGAACTCTGCTTAGGCATCCATTTGAGGGGGCCTCTGTTCCCTGCCAAGACGCTGGATAATAGAATTATTAAAATCACATGTTCCTCTTCCAAGGCTAGCATGCTTTCTTCACCTTGGGAGTCAGAGTATTATTGCCTGGGTGTCCTCGGTGGGACCGTTTGGGCCTAAGAAATGTGTAAATAACTTTATCTCCATTCCAGGAAGTAGTTGTTTCTAAGATGCCGCTGTTGCTGCTGCTGCTGGTGTTGCTGTTGGTGTGCTCAGGCCTGCACCAGATGCTCTTCAAACTCAGGCTTCATCCTCCGAGCAAATTAGTAAAGTGGCTCTTATTCCCATCTTTGAGTTCCTGTTACTAAGAAATTAGACATTTACCCCATTTCACACAAATGTGGCATGCGTCCATCACGTGGCCTCCTAAGTGTCTTGACTCAAATGATCCCTACGATTAGGCCTTTCCTGGATAACTCAGTCATATTGATTACAGCTAATTAATATTGATGGAAATGATTTAAGTGGAGGAAAGATTTGCTCTGCTTTATGCTTTCAGAAGATTCTGCCCGTCATGACAATGAAGGTACAGTCAAACAGCCCAGACCATGGCAGCCAGGGCATGCAATGAAAGCTATATCCATCATGGTGGGCCAGGAAGCATGGCCTGGATATAACTTCTCTGGGCCCGTGCATCTTTATCTACTTCCTGGAGATGAAACCTATCTCCTAAAGACTGTAGAGTTGGGGAAAGAAACATTCTAAGTACGAACAACATGCGGGGGCCATTTTAGATTCAAAGCATCGCACTGACTTTAACAGATCCTGGCCTGCATCTCTGCCTTCCTTTATCTTCAGCGTCTGTCATCGTCTAATGCCGTGTTTTTCTCGGCTTTCTTGATGTCTATCTCAATCCCCTTGAGGAGAGAGACTTTTCGTTGTTGTTGTTGTTTATTGCTTGATCCCAGCACTTGAAACAATCCTAGGCATACAGGAGATCTTCATTATAGCTTTGGAATAAAGAATCTATGAGAAAGTTTAAGTTTAAAGCCAGGTCTCTCTTGACTGCAGGTCTTTGTTTTTGCTCTTCACCTCTTTTCTCAGCAAGTCACACTCAGGGTGAATAGATAATAGTCTCAAAAATGAAGGACAATAGCATTGCTTTTTTTTTTTTTTACCTGACTCAGCTGTTATGCAACCTGCTATGACTGCAACGTCAGAGAGCTAATGAAAGGAGACAAACAAGACTCACACTTTTTGTCTTCAAAACTACATTTACTATAAGACAGCCAGACATACGGTAAGAGCGTGTGGGCTTTGGCTGCAATGAGGCACCAGTTGGAATGTCAGAGAAAAGAATATGGAGTAGGAGGTTCTAGTGTGGAGAGAAGCCGTCGTCCACTGTCTCCTCAGTGTGGTGCTCACTGGATGAATGGGAGCTTTCTTTCTTCAGGATGAGGGAGACAGGTGTCATAGTCATGCAGCCTGAATGCGAGGCCAACTCGGGAAGCCTAGGTCTCCAGATACTATGGCACTAGATTCTGAACATTGCCTTTCCCTTGTTCTGAAGGAGCCTGAGGCTTCCTTTCCCAAGGTGCACACTTAGGAGATGCAGAAAGAAAAACCAGAGGCTGAGCTGGTGACAGGAAACAGATACAGCTGTGGAGACCATGTCGTCAGGGGACTGGAACAAAGACCACGGCCTCAGACATGGTGTCTCAGTCCATTCACACTGCTGCAGTAGCATGCCACAGCTCATAATTTATATAATGAGAATAAAGTTGTTTCTTACAGTTAGGAAGACTGGGAGTTCAGCATCAAGGTGTCAGCGTTTGTGAGGCTGTTTTGTTGTTGTGTCAGCCCTTGGTGAGAGGTAGAAGTCAAATGCTTACCACAAAGATCTTGCTTTTATTATGAACTTTCTCCCAAAGTTCATAAGCTCTCATCAGCACCGGTCCATCTACAAGGACTCGAATCACCATCTAAAGGTCCTGTCTTTTAACACGGTTGCATTAAGGATTAAGTTTCCATCGTGGTACCAGGGACCTGCCTACTCCACCACGCACTTTGATCTTGAGCAGGTTAGTTAACATTTTGAAGTCTCTGTTTCCTTGGTTATACAACTGTGTAGTGACAGAATCAACCTCATTGCTGTCATTTCTTGCCGTGTAAGAGGTACCTAATAAGTAAGACTTCAGAATGGCCGCAATGCCTGGTAACTGAACTCGAATAGAGCAACCCTGCTAGCAGGAGTCCATCGTTTTCTTCAGTACCAGATCCCCTCTCCTTACCCGGAGGATCTCCTTCTGGGAGTGATTTTATCTTATTTTTAAAAGATGTTTATTAATTCTTTGAGAATTTCATACATTTTATTTTGATCATATTCACCTGTTCCTCAACTCTTCCCAGTCTACCCCCATTTCATACCCAGTCTACTTTTTAATATTCATCTGATTTTTTTAATATAATTTTTTACTTTACTACTTCAGTTTTTAAAAGAACCCTTGAGTTCAGCTTGTGCTGCTCGTATACTCTTCCGTGCGTAGCTGTCAGCGTGGCCAACCTAGTAGATCCAGAGAAGTGGGCACCAGACTGGAAGGAGGGTTTGGAAGGGAGGGAGGGAGGGAGGAATGAAGGGAGAAGCCTCTGGCTTTGATTCTTCCTTGAGCTCTACCTACCTCCAAAGTGATGGCACCAAATGCCAGGGGAGTCAGATGCCACCGAGAGACACCTTCCCTCCACCTCAGTCTTTGACTGAGCCGCCCGGCTCCACCCATTGGTGACATTCTTCCTCCTTTAGTGGGACTCACAGCATTCTCCTAACAGCCAGCAGCAAAACAGTTTTCCACCAGGCTCAAGTGTTCAGGAAAGGATGCCATGAGCAGAAGAGAAAGCTGGGGCGGTCTGTTTTTCTTAGTTCACGTGCTACGGATCTGTGAGGGAGCTGTGAACACAACTATTTCTAATACTCTCCTCTGCTCTGCCTCATACCTTAACAGTTTCAACAATCTTTGGTTGCCAAAGTATAATTGGAAGCAGTGACTTCCTCGCCTGCCCGGTTTCCCAGATGTTGGAAGAATGGAATGTTGGCCCAAAAGAAGGTTACACAATACTTAGGTTTTAAGTTATTGCTACAGAGCTGATACACTGCTAAGCAGGTCCTGGAAGTGAACCTGATGCCCGGCTTTTCTGCCAGGTGCCTTGAATGGTAGGCACCGCAAGACTTACATCCTTTGGAGGGTCTTAGAACTGCGGTCCACATCAGGCTCCTGCTTTCTTTGGTGTGCTTTTATTGGCCCAACAACATATTCCAGGGTCTAAGTTTGTAAAAAATTCTATCTTCAGATTTACTTTTCATTTTTTATATTCTCATTTTAAAAAAATTGCATGAGCCAGTGTTTAGAAGGTACTGCCACCTCCCTGTCACTAGAACACTGCTTTGGACCCTCAGTTTCGAAGAGGGAAAGAGCCCCAGTTCAAGTTTCTTTTGCTGCCCTTGGGCAAACCTAGGCTCTGCCAATTGCCCTTTTTAGAGGGATTACCTTTTGCTTTTTAAAAAATCCATTAGCTGAAGAAGGTTGGGTGTGAGTGTTTTAAAACAACTCTAAATCCTTAAGTTGACAAAGCTATACATGAGGTTGTCAGCTTCCATAAATCATTTGTCTTTTCTCCAAGACCTATTTACTGAGCATATATTATCTTTCCAGGAACCACATGCCCATTTAAGCTAAATTTAACTTTACTTCAAGGTAAATACAAATTTATTATTGCTTTCTGGACAATACATATTACAGAAACATGAACACACCTTAGATTTCAAGATAATACTCTTTAAATATTTTTAGTTCAATAGATTTCAAGCTGACTGGTTCTGTGGGAGAAGCAAAAGGCTTTTGGTAAGTAAGTATGCAAGTTTTTCTTCTCAGATAACTTTTCCTGAAACTTCTTTCTGCGTGATAATCACTGGAGTACACAGAAGATGAGAATAAGCAAGGAGATCCAGTAACACCAAATGCACGTCTGTGTTTAACAGACACCTTAGAGGCGGTTTCCCCTGGCACAATGATTTCTGATGGAGAACAAATAGCCAATGAGGCTTCTGTGGAACGGCCGTGTCCTGGAGGAAGAAACCAGGAACATCACTATCAAGTTTTTCTGTTGTCAATACAATAGCCTTGTTTTGTTTTGTGTTCTTGCTATGCTGGGGATTGGACCCAGGGGCTCTCACTCATGGCTGATCTATCACACAGCAGGATCTCCCTCATCCATTCTTGACCCTTACAACTCTGTGCAGTAACCCAGAGCGATGGCGAAGCGAATGAATGCTCTTTCAATTATAAAATACTTATTATGTCTCCAGTTTTGCACTGTTGTCTTTACATTCAGGAATACTGAACGAGCTGATCTCTCATATTCAGTCTGGCTTTTTCAGAAGCACTTAGAAAACCACTTAAGCGACATGAAGAATTTACATGAAAACACTTAAATGCCATTTGTCAGCTACCAATTGACCAGTAGCTAGGAAGGCAATCTGTCTGATGCTGGGCTTCTCCGAGGTGACCATGATGCTGCCTCTGAACGCGTGCAGTTCAGCAGGGCCAGCAAACTTAGCACAATGTGTCAAGTAGCTGTGCAGAGAGAGAGAGAGAGAGAGAGAGAGAGAGAGAGAGAGAGAGAGAGAGAGCAGCCTCTGCCTGAGCTGTATGGAGGAAGGGAGGAACAGGGAAGTTGGTACCGGGGAGGTGACTTGTGGGACTGAGCTGATTTTGGAAGAGGACTAAGCATGAGTCAGAAGGATTAGGTGAGAGAGGGAAGTGAAGACTTGATTACTCAAAAGTAAAAGCTGCTATCCTTAAGTCAAGCCATGAACATAATGGATAAGCCAAATACTGTTAATGGTAGCGTTTAACTGGTTAGAAAAGATATTTTCATTCACATAGTATAAAAAATAGTATCAGCAATGCTTTATATAATAACATTTCACTTTTAAAAAGATTAGAAAGCAACCAGGTAATATTCACTAAAAATGTGTATGCACAGAGAAATGTAGTTGGAAGACAGTAGCAGAACCGGCCTAGCGCTGTCCCCCGGCCTAGCGCTGTCCCTGGCCTAGCTCTGTCCTGGCCTACCGCTGTCCTGGATAATACTGTCCCCACCTAGCGCTGTCCCTGGCCTAGCACTGTCCTGGCCTAGCGCTGTCCCCTGGCCTAGCACTGTCCTGGCCTAGCACTGTTCTGGCCTAGCACTGTCCCCCGGCCTAGCACTGTCCCTGGCCTAGCGCTGTCCCTGGCCTACCGCTGTCCTGGATAACACTGTCCCCACCTAGCGCTGTCCACTGTCCCCAGCTTGGCTCTGCCATGGCCTGGCGCTATCCCCATGGCCTAGTGCTCCCCTGAGCCCGGTGCTGCCCCCTGCCTAGGGCAGAGAAACTTCTTTTTTTGCATAGAGCAAACTTTAATGCCAAGTCACAATTGGCCAGAGTGATGAGAGTAAGTTGGCTGTTGAGTGTTCAGCCTTCATAAAACATTGACATTCAGCCCTTCATGGGCCAGTGAATGCCATGGAACTTGGGAAGAAGGCCAAAAGAATCAGAGAATGGAGAGAGGTGCCATGAAACACTGTTTCCTGGATATAGCACAACTGTAGCCATTGCCAAAACATGTGGTTGTGGCTACATGCACAAGCATGCGCGCGCACACACACACACACACACACACACAATGCTCAGAGACACACAGAGACATACATGCTCTCACACACATAGACACAATCTGAACTGCACACACATGCACACAGACACACACAAGCACACTCACATGCACATACACAGGTAGAAAGGACAATGGTTGAAAAAAAGAGAGCCAGCAAAAGTAAAAAAGAAGGTAATAGTGATTATAAGCAGATGCAATTTATACATGTATGTAATTACCAAAAATAAGCAATAAAAATGTGTGTACACTTTGATCTATTATCCTACTCCTGAGAACCTGGCCTATTAAAATAAAGTACAAATCACAGGTACAAAGACATTTATTAGAGTTTTACTCTTGGTGGGAAAAGTCTGGAAAAGATGTGGCTGTCGATCAATAGGAACGAGGTTGGTGAACAACGGTGGTCTTGCTCACCCCTTGTAATAGCATGGAGCTCTAAGACTGACTGAATCACAGCTGTTCAAGTTGACTTAAAGGGATTTCTGCAAAGACCACTGGGTAAGGAAAGCAAATTCTAGAATGTCATATTAACACGATCCCATCTTTGTAGGAAAACCATAAACCTTTATGAAAGGTATACACATAAATGTGCTTGTATTTAGAGAGGATTAAATATGCATTGGCAAAACTTTAGGGGATGCAGAGATGGAATGACATTGTTTCCTTTGGAAGACAATTTGTGTGAGAAAGCGGGGCAGAGAAGAGAGGAGGAGAGGAAAGGGAGAGGGCTGGGGACACAGCTTAGGGGCAGTGTGCTTGCTGAGTGTAGCAGGCCCTGTACCAGTGTGCTTGCTGAGTGTACCAGGCCCTGTACCAGTGTGTTGCTGAGCGTACTAGGCCCTGTACCAGTGTGCTTGTTGAGTATACCAGGCCCTGTACCAGTGTGCTTGCTGAATGTACCAGGCCCTGTACCAGTGTGCTTGCTGAATGTACCAGGCCCTGTACCAGTGTGCTTGCTGAATGTACCAGGCCCTGTACCAGTGTGATTGCTGAGTGTACCAGGCCCTGTACCAGTGTGCTTGCTGAATGTACCAGGCCCTGTACCAGTGTGATTGCTGAGCGTACCAGGCCCTGTACCAGAACTGAAAAGCAGATGTGTGGAAGGAGAAAGAACTGGGAATAACAAAGGTCTTGATTCCACTCATGAATCTGTATATATGTGTATTTGTACATATGTATGTACAATACATGTGTATACATGTACATATACCTAAGAAATGAAGGAGTACAAACTGAGGGCCATTCCAGGCAGATTAAGAACCGTGTTTGTAGCCGTGTGGTGCTGGCGTACACCCTTAATCCTAACGTTTGGGAGGCAGAGGCAGGTTGATATCTGAGTTTGAAGCCAGCCTGGTCTATAGAATGAGTTCTAGGATAGCCAGGGCTACACAGAGAAACCCTGTCTCAAAAAAACCAACCAACCAACCAACCAACCAACCAACTAACCAACCAACCAAACAAACAAACAAAACCTTGTATGAAATCACCATCACTTTTGGAAGATCACAATGGATCTTAGTCTAAGCTGAGGTCCTAGGTCATCTTTTCCTTCCTCACTCCTCTCTGGTACTCCTACCAGATACTGCTAGAAAAGGACATGGCATAGATCACTTTCCTGTTCAGCCAAATGATAGCCTTTCCGTGAAGAGTCTCTCACCCATGTCTTGCTTGACACTGCACCAAAGATTTCCTCCCCACAGGATGAAGTTAGCTGTTCAGGTCAGGACTACGTGAGTAACGCTGGTCTCCATGTGGGCAGCTGAAACCCAATGAAAGACGCTAGTCCAGCTGGGCCCTGACTCAGCGCTGCCACTTGAATCTATCCATGAATCTATCCATTTTACGTCCGAATGTCAACAGCCCACGAGAGGCCCCGTTTTGTGCCTTGGAGGAAAGGGAAAACAAGTGAACAAATGAACAAGAAGCTTCGTGAAGAATCTTAATGGCCACATGCCAACTACGTGATGTCCTCTGTGCCCTGTTCCCCGGAGGCTCCTAAGTAAAAGTCCCTCCTGTGTCTAAGAGGATAATACACCTTTCATGGGCATAGGAGTATGTTTACCAAATCAGTTTTATGGACTACTTCCTGAATGTCACACCTGTTGTGGTCATAGCTATTGTGAATTATAACTGCAGATGAATTATAAAGCCATCATTGTTAGCTTGAAAACTGGGCTGAGAGGCAGAGAGAGGGACCAGCCAGCCTGAGCCACAGTGATGATATAAGTTCTTAAACAGTCAGAGGCTGGGGAAGTGGCCTTAAATATATGAAAATGGATAAACACACAAACAAAAAGACAACAATAGGTAGGGAGGAAAGGTGTGGACAAAGGTATGGAGATTGTCCAGGAGCCTCTTCCGAAGACGAGGCAGGCCTGGCCACTGCCTGCTTGCTGGGGCGATAATGACAACCAAGGGCTTTGTTGTTCTTACAGCCTCACCACGTAGCCTTGAACTTGTGTTTCCCCTGCCTTTGCCTCCCAAACGTTAGGATTATAGGTTTATGCCACTATGGCCAGCTCAAATCAAGAGTTTTTGATGGGGCATCTCAGTAGTGCGTGGGAGAGGGGCAGGAGCTATGGTACTAGTACTATGGTACTCTATAGTACTAGAGCACTAGCCCTAAGGTGTGGGTGTGATCGCTAGATCCAGGCTGTGCTCTATAGGTCTGTCCTGAACTGGTCAGGCCTTAACTTCTTGTGCCTCAGTTTCTCCATCTGTATAAGAGCTGACAATTATTCTGCTGCTACTGGATATAAAAAAAGGCTTTCTGGAAAGGTAAACTAGAGAGATGTTAAATATCTATACAGTTATTGTATAGTAGGCAGCCACGAAGAGTTAGCCAGTATTGTTTCCTATAAGAGAAGATGACCTACATATGTAACAATAGATACCCGTATATACACACACATATATTTACACACTAATAACAATTAGTAAAACCTCGGGTTATGAATTTGAAGGAGAGCAGGGGTGGTTTGGAGAGACAAAGGGGAAGGAGAGAAATGTAATTACACTTTTATCTCAAAAAAATTAATGAGGACAAAAAGAGACAAGTAAGCAGATCACAGAATCTCTGGATCCGGTTTCCTGGAGGCAGGTAAAATATTTAAAGGCCTGGAACAAAGGATGAAAATAAAAAAAAAAACAAATCATGTAATGTCTGCAAAGCCCCTGAGACGAGTCCCTGCCAATCCAGGAAGTTGGCTTGCCAGCTGTTTAATGTTTTTGTTAGAGGATATTATCACAAACGTGGAAGGAGAAGTGAGCATGCCTTTTAAAAGCCTACGACTGGATTTCTCCTGGCTTATCATTTCTGACCCAAAGTCATTGAAGGACAAAGAAGATATCAACTTCATTGAATTTGTCTCTGATATGTTGGCAATATATTAATTTATAGCACATGTGTGTGTGCATGTGTATATACATGCGTACATGTGTGTATATATGTATACTCTATATATATATGAGAGAGAGAGAGAGAGGCAGATAGACAGAGAGAGAGAAAAATTCAAAATTCAGGGAAAGAGACTCAAAAAGGCCTAGCAAAGTTAGGTCACCCTGGCCGAGAGCACAGGAAATGTCTGAAGCCTGTTCGAGTCTGTCTGGAGAAAGAAATACAGGAACAAGAAACACTCTTTGAGTTTTTCTCTTCCAGCTTCGATGTTCTGGTATCTGATCCTTGATCTAGGGAGGCCTGGATGAAAGAAGGGGCTGAGCAGCAAACCTCAGCGAATAAAGTACAACTCTGATAGGTGGAGTTGAAAATTAAAACAGTTTGTCTAGAGTTGAGCAGGGAGTGTGTACTAAATACTTTCACAACATACTCCAGGTTCTCCACACAGCTTACTGGTAGAGCATTTGCCTGGCATGCATCCTGAGTTCACTTCTCAGTACCACAAAACAAGTACAAAATGCTGGGTGTGGAAGCACACACCTGTAATCCCAAGACTTCCGAAGTGAAGGCAGGAGAATCACGTGTTTAAAGCTATACTTCTCTAATAGTAAGTCCAGGGCCAGCTAGGCCTTCAGAAGACACTGTCTCAGGACAAAACATCAAAATAGTTACATTTTTTTAATCAATTCTGTTTATAGGAATTTATCCTGGAAATAAAAAAAATAGATGAGCAAAAACATTTAAATGCTCTTCCAAGATGTTTGCTGTAATCTTGTATTTTAAAATTACACTTATTTTTGTGTTTGTTTGTTTGTTGTATTGGTTCTTGCGTGCCTGCAAGTAAGCATGTTAAAATCAGAGAAAAACTTAGAGGAGTCAGCAGGGAGTCCCAGGGATTGAACTCAGGACGGTGAGCCTTCACAGCAAGCACCATGACCCAATAAGCCATCTCACTGGCCCTGCAATCTTGTTTTTTAGGGATCAAAAGTTGCAAACAACAAGCATTTTCAATAATAGGAAGTTGGTTGGATAAAATATGCTACATGCAACTTTTCAGGCTCCTCGAGAAACTAAAACCATCATTCTAGGAAAATATTTATTGATATGGGAAAGTGTTCATAAATTAGTAGCAAATGAAATTTGAAGGAAGTCTCAGTGGGAGCAAGAGGAATTAATGCTCGAGGACTCCTACTTCACTTGTGCATGTTTAACATGGAGAAGGAAATAGTTCGTGGGGTATAGCAGAGATGGGAAACGGGAAGAAGAAATAAGTGCCTGACACATATTCCCTTCCTCTTCACTCTAGTTCCAACTATGTGTTCAGGCGTTCTCTGCCAGTGCTGGGGACCAAATGTTTGTGTTTCCTTAAAATCCACCATTTGAAGCTCTGACCCTTAGTGCGATATTATTTGGAAATGGCTTTTGGGAGTTCATTGAGTTTTTAATGATGTTAATGAGGGCAAAACCATCAAAAATTGAGGGAAGGATGGGAGAGAGAGAGCCACATAAGTCCATAGAAGCAGCCAGGAGCAGTCGTCACTAGAACCCAGACCTGCTGGCACCGTGATCACAGATTCCATCTTCCACCTCTCAACCAGTCCCCAGGCTGTTTCCATATGTTTACATATTGCTATGAAGCCATGTCCACTTTCCTGATTCCAAACTCCATTACTCGGCTGGAGATACCACAAAGATGCCATGGAGTCGGTAGCCTAGACAGTAAAACGAACATGCTCACAGTTCTGCGGGGCCAGGGGGAACTGCTGAATATACTCTAAATGGAGATGGTTGGTGATGGTCATGATGAAAATCTACTCTCTTGATGATCCTGGGTGGAATCCTTCAAGAATCTTCGATAAGGGAAGCCAAAGAGGCAGAAAGGCAAGCACAGCAACCTTATCTCTGGCCAGAGCTCATCCATTCTCCCTGTTATGCCCAGATCCATGAAGTCCTCCAAAAGCCAACAAAGAGGCCGAGTCCCGTATGTAAAAGCAAAGAGCCTTTATTTATTTATTTATTTATTTTTTTGTTTTTCGAGACAGGGTTTCTCTGTGGTTTTGGAGCCTATCCTGGAACTAGCTCTTGTAGACCAGGCTGGTCTCGAACTCACAGAGATCCACCTGCCTCTGCCTCCCGAGTGCTGGGATTAAAGGCGTGCGCCACCACCGCCCTGCAAAGATTTTATGCAAGTTTGCAAACTCTGTCTCTCTGCATGTCCAACGTACTGGAATAAACAGAGAGCCCCGAGGTAATTTAGAGTTGGGATTTTATAGTAGTAAAAGTGGGGGTGAGGGGTTTCGGAGGTTCAGGGCCCTTGATTGGCTGACATTTGTCTAGGGGTGCCCTGGTGATTGTGTGCTGGAAGGTGATCCTGTCTACAGCAGCTGGAACAATAGGAATTTCCTTTGGATGGTCTGTTCTTGGGTAGTGCTCAGGTAAACTTAGTTTATGGTCCTTCCTGCAACCAGGTATTGCTTCAGGGTAAATACTGAGACTCAGGCCTCCATTAAACTTATAGGCTGATGGCCGAGTCTTACTCTGGCAGGTGATAATGGTTGGAAGTAAAGAACTTCCTTTGGGTGATCTGTTCATATTTAGCTTATCATAGCTGGCTTCTACAGTCCCATATTACAGTCTACATGAGTGGTGGCCGAAGGACCTGAAATATATGTACATTTTAATGATGATTCATTTTCTTGTAGACTTATGGATCTTCCTTTCTTTCTTTCTTTGACTGGTTTTTGCTATGTAGTCTTGACTGGCCTAGAACTTTCTATACAGACTTTCAAATTTAACTAGAATGATGGGCATGAGGTGTCAAACTCATTTTATATATTTATAGTACATATACACATATGTACACACACACACACACATACATATATACACTTCCTTTTTTGAAAAAATAAGAAAAGAAAGGTAAAATGGTGTCTTGTTAGAGTGTTCAAAATGGCTGAAGTTTCTGTTAGAACTGAGGTGGATGAATTGGCCAATTACATCAGACAGGTCCCCATGATTCTTTTCTCTACTGAGTTCTGAAACCAAAGGGATAGATGTGTGCACTCCTGGCCCATGCTATCCTGCTATGCCAGGTACAGTTTCTAGCTGAACTGTCCCAAGCTGGGCATAATTGAACATTGTTATTCCTCTCCTTTCAGGGAATGAAACTCATGGGGACAACACAAAGATTTGGGGTGATGCGGTTAGCTAGCATCTTCCCCACCTGCCGAGCCCTGAGAGAATCCCCTAGTGGCTTCCCTAGGACAAATCCAGCATGATCTGGCAGGTTCTACATGGAGGCCATGGGGTTCAGCTCTCTGGTACAGAATCTTCCTTTTGGCAATGATAATTATAGGAAAAGCAGCACCCATGTGCGGATCTCAATACTCTTGCTGTACTCGGTATCCCAGAAGCCACATCCGGTCCAGGCAGATGGTTGTCCCTGCCCGAAGTCCCGATGGATGAGCAGCAATGTTGGGAACCACCAGGCAGTGAAGGTGCTGATCTGGGAGGCCTTTCTTCCTTACATATCAAATCCCTGCTGAGCTCCTCAAAGGGTTTCTCCAGGGCTGTTGAGAAATGCAGTGCTGTTGAGGCAGGGAACAGAGCATACTGTTTTGCATGCTGTGGTGGTGGGGGGGGGCGGCTCTAGTGGCACTAGGCACTGGGACATCATTGTAAGGAATCTTATTGCCCATCTTGATTAAGGCCAGGCTTCATCCTAGGATCTCCATCTTAGGAAAGAGCAAATCATCTAAGAGGAATCTCTCATCTAAGAAGATCGATTATTCAAGCTTCAAGGAAGGCCTGACTCTAGGGAGGAACTCATAGCTGGCACCAGCCCACGTTCTCCGGAGGGGCTTGGTTGTAGTAGGGTTTCAAGTTTGATTCATTCACCACCAGCCACTTTTAGATCTCCATTTCACAATCCAACTGAACTTCATACCCACAACCACGGAAACACCGTACCACACCTTTTTCACTTAGCATACATGCTGTTACCACGGTCAGAGGTCATATTAACTAAAGTCATAATCTAAGCTGACAGATCTCAGAATGGGTTAACTTCTCAAAGCAAAGAAAGGTTCCCAGACTGGAAGTGCAGCTCACGGATGGCAAGTTCAACCCTTGCCCAAAGTGCCCAAGGCCTTGGTTTCATCTTCAGTCTTGGGGTAGTGGGGGAGCCAGGCTTTGACCCAATGTTTGATGTGACCTTAGGTGAGTCAGTTCATTCTCTGAGCCTCAGTTTTCTTACAAATCTGTAAAAGTGAGCCAATTGAATCATACTACTCACAAGAGTCCTTGCAATGTTGACTGTGTTGACTGGCGAATGAACACACTCGCTTCTCAAGGGGACAAGAGAGGAAGGTGCATTGGGAGCAGAGACTCCAGGTGTTCACCTCATCAAGGAGTAAGGTAGTGGCCATGTCAGAAATTTTTGTTTTTCCTTTAGGGCACAAGTGGACATGTTTTAGAATCTATGTTTTCTTCGAGGGACGGGGATGACATAATTATTAGTTCCTTACTTAATAGGTGCTTTGTGAGGGCTCCTTGAGAAATGCCTACAAGGGTGGTGATTAAGTCCCGGAGGATCTCCGAGTCACCAGAGCACCGAGGGGAAGTGACTCACCCAGGCACCTCAGTAAACATTTATGAAGCATTTACGTGATTTATCACCAAGTAAAAGTTCTGAGACAGTAGGGTACCCACGCTTCGCTCTATCCTCGGACTGACTGAGAGCCCATATTTAACTAGAATCTCTCGGTGAATTCTTCCTCAGGAACCAGAAATCTCTTGGCATGGGTAAATGGCACACACTTGCTGATGGTTGAGCCTCAGATAGCATCTAAGGGTGTCAGGAAATGTTAAATCTTTGAATATCTAGTACCAAGTAAGAGAGGGGATCTAATACCAGCTTGAGGTCTTATCAGTAGGGAATTGAATGGGCTGAGTCATCAGTTTTCCGTGCGTGATTTTCGAATGTTGAAATTTCCAGTATTTCCAAGTATATCTCACGCCGTGGTGGTGATTGCAATGGCACTCTGATTTTCTCCTCAGTGCTGGGAATTGAACCCAGGGCCTTGACCAAGCTTGGTGATTGTTCTACCACTGAGCTACACCTCAGGATAATGTTCACTAAACCAAATCATTTTCTAGCCACTCCGATCAATTGTTAATTTTCTCTTTCTATGTTCCTCTCCAGGCTTTCTATGTACAGATGCATTTTTTTCTTTGGTTGGGTTTTTTTTGTTGTTGTTTTTGTTTCTTGAGACAGGGTTTCTTGGATTACAGGGCTGTCCTGGAACTAGCTCTTGAAGACCAGACTAACCTTGAACTCACAGAGATCCACCTGCTTCTGCCTCCTGAGTGCTGGGATTGAAGGTGTGTGTGCCACCACTGACTAGCCAGGCATCTAATTCTCATGTAATTAATTCCATAGCTGACCTGTGTTTTGGGATTCTGCTTTTTTCTCTTTCACGTTATGGCGAGAGTTGACCCTAACTTGACCTCATTGCTTTTACAAACGTCCGCTTCTAATGACTGCACAATTGTTCTACCACATAAACACATGCACACGTTTAGAAAACAAATACATAGTATAGAACTGACCTGGGTAACCAAATCCGGAGTTGCCTGCCTTTGCTAAGTGCAGGCTCTGGGATGTGATAGCTGGTCTTACACCAACTTCGCACACAAACTAGAATCATCTGAAAGGAAGAAACCTTCAGAAAATGCCTCCATAAGATCCAGGTATAAGGTGTTTTCTTAATTAGTGATCAGTGGGGGAGGGCCTAACCGATTGTGGGAAGGGCCATCCTTGGGCTGGCAGTCCTGAGTTCTAGAAGAGAGCAGGTTGAGCACATTGTGAGGAACAAGCCAGGAAGCAGCTCCCTTCCACGGCTTCTGCAACAGCTCCTGCTACCAGATTCCTGCACTGTTTGAGTTCCTGTCCTGACTTCCTGTGGTGATAAATAGCAGTGTGGAAGTGTAAGCCAAACAAACCCTTTCCTCCCCAGTTTGCTGTTTGGTCATGGTGTTTTGTTGCACCCATAGAAACCCTAACTAGGACATGGGAAGACGCAAGACTCTCACCTGACAACTGGGTCCTGCGGACAAATTCTTTCCTTGACTTTTCCTTGGATAAAGATGATTTTGGAAGAGTCAATAATTTAATTATTGACATCAATAATGCTAATGAGGGTTTGTAGCCTCTTCTCCACTCCCCACCCCAGGAAAGATTAAGAAAGAAGCAGAGGCTTTCTGGGAAGAGAGTGGAACAGAAGTCCGGTCCTCCAGCCTCCAGTCTGACTTGCTCCACAGTGTTTCCTGGTTATCACTGCTGTCTGTGTTTCCAGGGCAAAACTGAAGTCACTGAAGGTTAGTGTCTGGCCAAAGGTCAGCATGCCAGCCTAGGGTAGAGCCTGCTGAGCATTTCTGTCTCTTGGCTCATGGCACTCAAGTGGTGTCTCTCATCAGAGCACCGAGAGCCACCCAGACTCCCACAGCTGGGCTGACCTCCCAGGTCAGGCCGCAGGCCGTTTCTAGGATGGGCTTTGCTGGCCCTGCCATCAAACTGAAAACCAGGCTGCACCATTCCAAAGTTACAGGCCATCCACCCACTCCTCATCCTTCAGGGGTGATTCCCCCTCCCCCATGTCTACCTGTAGGCCTGGCCAAGAGAAAAGAAGAGAACCCTTTGTGACTTTCCCGGGCCCTTTGAGGCAGGAACACTGGGTTGGAGCATCTGTCTGGCTTTGACTCCAGCCTCTCATCCCAGGGCTCTCCACAGCCCACGCAGGGCCTCTGTTCATATTAGGAAAGTGGGGCCCCTTAGGGGGGTACAGCCCTCCATGGGGAGCTGGGGCAATATATTCAAGGGTGGCGCCTCTCTGAGCAGTAAAGGACTTGCAAGGCTGTATGTGGGTGCTATGTCACCCTGTCTGGTGACTGGCGAGCTGCTCGGTTTCTGAGCTGTTTCCCCAACTGTGACATAAACAGGTCATAGTACCCACTTCAGAAGTCGCTTGGGAGCTAAATGAGCTACAGCAAGGTGTCAGGCACATCTCAGGAGCACGCAGGCATCTGACAAAATTGGCTTGGCTATATAAAGAGAATAAAAAGGCCTACCCTTTTCTCATGCTCTCCTGAAAGACTTGGTTTGACTAGAAATGAATTTTTAAATGGAAGATAATTATGAAAAAAAGGGAGGGTCATTAATAATAGATTGCTTGCTATCATTTTAATGTAAATGGTTTTTTTTTTTATGCTTGCACCATCCGAGGCCGGCACATCTGAACGTATCTCTAATTGCCTGTTTAGTTCAGGAGAGGGTAATTTAAAAGTCTGCACCCTGACACACCCGTGCCTCCGGGGAACACTTGCAGTTTCTTTGGAAGTCCTGGCATCAGGATAGACGACCTCATTCGAGCCATTTGGTGACTGCTGTTCTCTGTCTGAGTGGGGCAGTGGGTGGCACAAGCGACCGATTCAAAGGCAAGCACTGAGGAGTGCGTCCCATTTGCATAGCCTCATAAATGAGCCTCCTCAACTGGTTTGGAAAAAAGAAAATGCTTTTTAAAAGAGCTGTCCTGTAGTCTTTAGACCAGGTCAGGTCCCAGCATGCTCAGGGGCAGCTCTCTGCTGTCCAAGCCTCAGGACCAGAGACACTGACTTTCATTATTCAGTCGTCTTGATTGGAAGGAGAAGTTCACAATTTAGCCCAGGGACAGAAAAAAAATCCTGTCAATGAATAAACAGAATAGCATTTGTGTGTTCCTAAAGTCACCAGAGGGCAAGGATAAACTGTGAGCTCACCTAAAATGGGAACCTGCCTCTGTTTGATAAACTTGTGTTATCTTCTGAGTGCTCAGCTTTCTTAACTTAGCACGCCACTTTGAAAGGCAGCCTGCTGTCCTTAAAGCTCTCAGTGGTTTTCCTGCCTGGAGAATTCCTTTCACCTAGTCTCATGGAATAGTTTATAAATCGAATCACTACACCGTCACACAAGTGTAAACTTTTCAGACAAGAGCCCACTGAAGAGTCTGAGGGGAGTCCACTTCACTCGCATTCTAAATGAAGTGACAGGAACAAAGTCCTCCTAAGAAAACCTTAACAGAGCACTCAGAAGTCTGAAGCAGGAGGATCCTGAGTTCAAGCCCGTTGGGAATGGCTTCAAACAGACAAAGAAACAAACTCAATAAAACAAAACCAACAGCAACAATAAGGAAAACACACACACACACACACATACACACACACACACACACACACATAAACACACACACACACACACACACCATCACCACTAACAACAAACAGAACAACAAAAACCCCTAAGTAGAGAACCCTGAAAATCTCAGAGACTCGGTGTTAAATGTGGTGGTGTTCCCAGCTGTGGTTCCTCAATTCCTGCTGCTCAGAATCAAATGAGACAGAAGCAAATCTGGAGATAAAAACACAGGATGGGTGACTTGAGCTGGGCCCTCCGGGCTGGAGCATCAGCAGGTCCGGCTCCTCCTCACAGAGAGATGGGGAGGGGAGAGCACGCTGTCCCCTTCTCTTGGCCACTTCATACAGCGCTCACAGCTGGTCAGCCGACCAGAAATGCTGACTGCAGACGGATTAGAAAACCCATGGTCTCCAAGCACGGGGCTTCAGGGGCTGCAGGGATAAGTGTAGCCCTCCCACTTCTGCTTTGCTTTAAAACCAACCTCAGTTGTTTTTGGTTTTGTTTTTTAAACTTGAGGCTCCCAGGGAGGCCAGAAGACTTCCATCTCATGTAGGACATTGTGATAACTCCGCATGAGTGTGTGTGTCTCTATCTACACTCATGGGATTAGTCTGGGCTCTGTTGGTTAGGGCTCTAACAGTTTGTAAATGACTTTAATATTCAATCTCTATCGTCCTTGTGGGGAGAGTGCCGCGGGAGTGCTGGCCTAGTCTTTCTTTTGGTGACAGAGTGGGGGAGGGGGCGGGCGGGGCTAGGCTCCGGCAGAAACTCTGGTCCTGCATTCACCAGGTGATCAGCTACCTGAGGAGCCCCGCCTCACATAATAAGAACACATCACCTAGAGTGTGTAGGTATTTATTACTTTTAACGTGACTTGCCAATAGGCTTTCAGTGATGTCAACGGTGTTTTGTAACGGCATCGATTATGGACTCTTTGTGCCAGGTGGCTGAAGAACGCATTCTGATTATGTGTGCAGCTCAGGGGTAAAATACTTGTCAGGCATGTAGAAGACCCTGGAAAGAAAAAAGAGGAGGACAAGGAGGGGGAGAGAGAGAAATCAAGAAATTAAAATCCTGAGCCCAATGACCATCAAATTTCACTTTTAAAATTAACTCAGAAGTAATAGTTGAACCAGATCTGTAGCTCCATGGCCCAATACTTGCCTCGTGTGAATGACACTCCGGGTCCAAACCCCCCCCCACACACACACACACGCTGTGGTGTTACTGAAATGCTTGCTGATTCACCCCTGCTTCTCTACCGGAGCCATGAGAGGAACGCTGCAACCACAGAGGCCGCAGCTCAACCCTAGTCCCACTGACGGGAGGGCGTGTTTGAATTGGAGCCCTGCTTGCCTGTGAACGCTGCGCAATTTGCCTCAAATGTGTGAAGCCAGGGTTTAGGTCCCCAGCATCACGCACAACCTGGTGCGCACACTTGGGATCCCAGCACCTGGAAGGTAGAAACAGGACGGTCAGGAGGAGTTCATTGCTAGATTATATGACACCCCGTCTTTAAGGGGGAAAAAAAAATCTCCAGTCATTTTAACGTGTACCAGAATTAATTTAAGGAAAAACCAAGGAACCAGGAACCTGACAGGAAGCAGGAAATGCCCTCTAGTGGCCAAAAGAAGAGGCACCGGTGCAGGAACCTGCTCTTGTCTGTCCCTGGGAGCCAGGGCTTCTCTTGCCCTCTTGATTCTGCAAATCCTCCACAGAAATCTTGTTCGCCCTGTTCCCAGGGGTAACCGCTGTGTGGCCCTGGGTACTGCACAGCGTGTTCTACCTCAGGCTGCGAGGACAAGTGACTAAGGTCCCATCTGCACTGTGCAGCCTGTGTGTGGCCAGCCTGCTCTCTCACCATGGGGTGGAGGAGAGCCCCGTGAAATGGTCACAAAAAGATGGTTAGTAGATATTTATCAGATTTATGGATGAACGAGACCAAAGTCCTCTCAACCATTATCTTCGTTTTACTGAGTTATTATTGATTCAAACAAACTCTCAAAATGATTACGGGCACAGATTAATAAGTACATGAATAAATATCTCTTTAGGAGTGTGTGTGAGTGTGTGTGTGTGTGTGTGTGTGTGTGTGTGTGTGTGTGTGTGAGCAGGCACAAGGACCCGAGGGTGCCCATGCAGAATCCAGAGGTTGATATATGAAGCCTTCCCAATTCATTCTCCATCTTATTCTCGTGTGTGTGTGTGTGTGTGTGCATGCATGTATGTATATATGTATGTATGAACTCGTGTATATGCAGGTGTGCATACCTGTGGGTGTGGAGACCAGAGCAGGGCACTGGGCAGTCCCCCTCCCTGTTACTCTCTCCCTTATTCCTTTGAGGCAGGATCTCTAGCTGAACTTAGAACTTGTTTTGTGTCTGTCTGTCTGTCTGTTTTGGTCGCTTTGTTTTTTTGGCCAGGCTGGCAGACAGCGAGCCACAACAACTCTTGTCTCTCCACTCACTCCACACTGAGGGCAAATATAGTGATATTTTGTTTGTAATCTAACAAATAAAACTTGCCTGAAGATCAGAGTGCAGAGCTAAGCCTAGGCCCAAAGCAGCTTCTTTATTAACCAAAACATATTCACAGCATACAGAGGGGAATCCCACATCAGTGGGGTGGTCTTGAACTCACAGAGATCGGGAGCCTCTGTCTCCCGAATTCTGGGATTGAAAGTGTGTGCCACCAATGCCTGGCTTCTAAGACTGACTAGTAGCGTACCTCCACACTGCTTGATGCTATGCCGTATGAACTAGACATGCTGGACCCACAGAAAAATGACTGCTGAAGTTGCCTAAAGAAGGTGAGACAGTCCTTCAGTGTTCCTGCTTAATGAAAGAGTCTGCCAGACCTTTTGTAGGACACAGAAGAAAGTGACTGACAAACTGCCAATATAGGTGGAACTGTCTTTGAAATTTCCTGCTTCACTGAAAAATCTGCCAGATACTATGGGCCTGTAGGCTGAAGATGGATGCCCCAATGGTACAGAAGAACTTTAAGTGACTGTCCAGGCAGCAAAATATCTCTGTCAATTCTAGAGTTTTTGAAGTTGCTAACAATGCATTTCCTGTTTACTTAGGTAATATTATATCCTTCTGGATGGAGTTGAAGAATAGATAGTTATAATTATAGTTTTCCTTAGATATGATAACAGATAAATAGATATAAATATTGTAATTGTAATTCTTGCTTAATACCTGTTTTGTTATATGTAATTTTACTACATTAAAATTGAAGCCTTCCTTTTTATTTAGACTGCAAAAGGAAGGTGATGTGGGATTCCCCTCTCTATGCTGTGAATATGTCTTATTACCAGTTGTTATAGGGAGGCCGCTTATTGGTTCCCAACTGCTTGGCCCTGAAATAATCACACATAAACTGTGTTAATTAAATCACTACTTGGACCATTAGCTCTAGATTCTTATTGGCTAACACTTACATCTCAATTTAACCTATTTCTATTAATCTGTGTATTGTCATGTAGCTGTGGCTTATTAGGTAAAGTTCCCAGCAGTTGTCTCTGGCAGGGCTACATGGCTTCTTTCTGACTCCGCCTCCTTTCTTCCAGTTTAGTTTTCCCTGCCTACCTAAGTTCTGCCCTATCAACAGGCCAAGGAAGTTTCTTTATTCACAGCACACAGAGGGAAATTTCACATCAGCCACTGGTTAATAAAAAAAGTTGCTTTGGGTCTATGGCAGTGTAGAATAGAGCAAGGTGGGAATTCCAAGCAGAGAGAGGAAAAAAAGAAGGCGGAGTCAGAGCTGTAGCTGCTGAAGAAGAAAGATGTCTGCCCCAGAAACTTAAGGGTAAACCACGAGCCTTGTGGTAACGTAGAAAATAATAGAAATAGAACTAGCTAAAAAATATATAAGATATAAGGGCTGGTTAAAAAAATCCTAAGCTATTGGCCAAGCAATGCTGCAATTAATATAGTTTCTGTGTGATTATTTCAGGTCTGGGCAGCTGGGAAACAAACGAACAGTCTCTGCCTACAGTCTACAAGAGACTGAATCTGTCTAAAAGAGAAACAGCTCACACAAAGGTGATCCCAGCACTTGGGATCACATGCCTTTAATCTCAGTACTAGGGAGATGGAGACAGGAGCGAGAGAGGTGAGGAATCATAGAGATAGATGCATTCTGAGGTTTTGCAGCAATCTGAGGATTTGTAGAGACAGGATTGCCCCTTTGGCCTGAGCATTGATAGAGGTAAGAACTCTAGTGGCTGGCTGCTCTGCTTCTCTGAGCCTTCCACTTTCAGCTCCTGATAGCTAACTCTGAGTTTTTATTATTAAGACCGATTAGAACTCATGCTACAGGCCAGCATGGAAGCACACCCAGCTTGTCGCATGAGTGCTGAGATCCCAAACACTGATCCCTATGCTTGTATGGCTGAATCATCTCTTGGGGCACTGAGCCATCTCTCAGGGCTCTCCCTACCTGATTATTTGAGACAGCATCTCTCCCTGAACCCAGAGCTCACCAATCTGATTAAACTAGCTAGCCAGCATGCTTCTGGAGACTGCCTGTCTCTGTCTTCCCTGTGTTAGCGTTCTAAGCATGTACTGTCCCTGTCTTCCCAGTGTTAGAGTTACAAGCATGTACTACTGTCCCTGTCTTCCCAGTGTTAGGGTTCTAAGCATGTACTGTCCCTGTCCAGTCTCATAGCTGAGGGCTAGGGAATCTGAGCTCAAGTCTCATTTTAAAATTTGTTTAATTTTATTTTATGTGCATTGGTGTGAAGGTATTGGATTCCCCCCAGAACTGGAGTTACAGACAGTTGTAAACTGCCATGTGTGTGCTGGGAATTGAACCCAGGTCCTCTGGAAGAACAGCCAGTGCTATTAACTGCTGAGCCGTCTCTCCAGCCCCCTGAGCTCAAGTCTTTATCTTATCTATAAGCTGTCTCTTCTCGTCTTGTTTCTAAGAGAATTATTGGCCAGAGGAGACCATGAATTCCTTAGGGGAAAGCATCGTTTTGATTCGTTTTATCTTTTAGGTCTTCATAGTTCAGCACAGAACTCACAAGAGTACATGTCTACCCAATAAAGAGAATGAATATACACAGATCAAGTGGGTTTCCCTGGAGTCCTTGCTAGTTTGTGGTACTGTAAGAACTCAATCCAGAAACCAGCCCAGCAGATGTCCATCAAAGCCTTCCATCAAATAGTGTCTTGGTAGGTGCTCTGATGGTGGAGGTGGGACCTATGGCTAAGGGTATAAAGACGTCAAAGACACAGTCCCTGTTCTTTTGTTTGAATGCTTCTGTATTTTGAGACAGGGTCCCAATAAGTATCCCACATTGGTCACAAATTCACTGCAATCTTCCTGTTTCAGTTTCCAAATGTTAGGATTACAGGCATGTACTGCCATGCCTGGCGCAGTACGTGACCTTAAGAAGTATGATGGTTATCCTCTGGATGGGGACTCTTGTAGGCTTAATTAAGGAAATTCACGAGAGCCCGGAATAAAGGATAACAATTGTTTATTTGGGGAAAAACTCACAGTAAGGGTAGAGAGTCGTCACTGTCCTCTGCTCTGTGGGTGCTGGGAGCTGGGCACAGAACTCAGACTGCCATCCAGGCGGGCGAGCATCCTTCCTTTCTGCACTAGCAGCCCACCGTAGTACCTCAGACCGCTCCCTGATGGACGGGTACCCTAGAGACTGCTGGCTGAATGAATTCTCACAACAGACTGTCTACATTGCGCCTGAGGGCATGTCTGTGTGTGTGGGGGGGGGTTGCCTTAATTAAGTTAATCCATGTAGGAAGAGCCAGTCTACTGTGGTGGCACCATTCCCTAGGTACAGGGTAAGTGGAGAGCTGAGACGAACACAAGCAAGCAAGAAAGCAAGCAGATATGCATGCATGCATTCATTTCTCGGCTCTTGACTACTGTCGATATGCACAGTGGTAGACTAGAACTGGACCTTTAAGTCAAATAAACCCTTTCTTTCCCTAGTTTCTTCTTGGTCAGGGTGTCCTGTCGCAGGAACGGAAGAGAAACTGTGATAGGGAGGACACACACTGCACACACACTGCAACTGTTGTGGGGCACGAGGCCGCTGAAGCTGAAACTGCAGTTCTTAGGCCCGCTGGCCACCTTTCCAGCGTTCAATGACTACATGGGGACTAATGTCTGCCATGTTGGACAACATGAACGCAGAATTCCTTGATTATTATGAGAAGTCCTGTTGGATCTCGCTCTTACAGGAGCAAACCTGACACCCTACTAGAGTCAGAAAGTGACATCAGACGTACGTGTTTATGGCCACAGGGTCAGGATGAACGGGTTTCAAGATCAGACCTCACTTGATCCCAGATTCTTCGATGACATGAATTTCTCGATTCCTCACTCTGAGCATGTCTGCTCAGATGCTCCACCCAGAAAAGAAATCACTCGCAGCAGTGATGACTTCCTGACATTTCAAAACTAGGGAAATGTTGAGAATAATATGGGCATGCCAGGCGGTGGTGGCACATGCCTTTAATCCCAGCACTCAGGAGACAGAGGCAGACTGATTTCGTGAGTTCAAGACGAGCCTGGTCTACAGAGGTAGTTCCAGGACAGGCTCCAAAACCACAGAGAAACCCTGTCTCGAAAAAACAAACAAACAAAAAAACAACAAAACAAACAAACAAAAACAAAAAAAGAAAATAATATGGGCATTATGGATGGATCCACAGGGCACCTTGTAAAATGTTACCATTCTGCTATGTTTGTTTCAGATTGTACATTAGCTTGAGAAAATAAACCACAGATTTCCAAGGTGACTGGACCAATTTATATTCCTGTTAGCACTGTATGGATATTCTCATTTTTTCCCATCCTTGTAGACACTCAGGCATTTGCTTTCTGACAAACTGATAAAGGGGAATATGTTATACTGTAATATTTCTGAGGCCATCAAAGATGGCATGACAAGGCAAATGCATAATGGCTGTGCCACTGAGGAAAGAGAAGAGTAACAGAGCTAAGGTTGTGGTGAGACATTTGCCACTAGGTCTACAGAGGTAACCGGCCTTCAAGACAAACAAAACTGTGTAAAAAAGAGTGTAAGACAGTTTTGCATCTTAAACCTTCTTGCCAGTGTTGGGCACAACAAAAACTTAGGACTTGACCATCAGAACACATGTGTTGTTAATTTTCCAAAACACAGAGTCACATCCACATCCATCCCATTGGGATCCTCTCTGCTGCTTTGTCTTCAACTAATTTCTGAAAGAAGATATTACTAGCAAGTGGGGAGCTATGCAAACTGGATTGTCTGTTGGTGGGAAATCTTAGCAAGCCAGAAGGTTGCCCTCTCAATGAGAGGCGATGGGTATAGGCTCTGTTGTGAAATACTTGGGTCTGGCTAATATGTGTAGATTCTGTAAGAGAAATCACAGAAAATAATCCCATAATTTAGGAATATATTACTATTTGATCTTGACAAGATTTTCCAGTATGGTTCTAGTTAATAACTCAAGGGACTAAAGAGAACCAATCTAAAAGGGCTCTGAAGCCTGGGGCAGCGGGAAACACCCATGGCTCCATGTTTTCTAAAGTAGTTCTTTGATGAAAATGAAGTATTTCTTGTAACCTTTCATTATGGCTGGCATACGCGTGGGAAATCTGGGATAACACAGATTTTACCTATGTGAAATCCTCCCAGAATACTAACTTGGTGGGAAATTTGGAATAACACAGATTTTACCTATGTGAAATCCTCCCAGAATACTAACTTGGTGGGAAATTTGGGATAACACAGATTTTACTGATGTGAAATCCTCCCAGAATACTAACTTGGTGGGAAATTTGGGATAACACAGATTTTACTGATGTGAAATCCTCCCAGAATACTAACTTGGTGGGAAATTTGGGATAACACAGATTTTACTGATGTGAAATCCTCCCAGAATACTAACTTGGTGGGAAATTTGGAATAACACAGATTTTACCTATGTGAAATCCTCCCAGAATACTAACTTGGTGGGAAATTTGGGATAACACAGATTTTACCTATGTGAAATCCTCCCAGAATACTAACTTGGTGGGAAATTTGGGATAACACAGATTTTACTGATGTGAAATCCTCCCAGAATACTAACTTGGTGGGAAATTTGGGATAACACAGATTTTACCGATGTGAAATCCTCCCAGAATACTAACTTGGCCGTTTTAAAGTGACGAAAGGTCTGGGAGCACTCTTGTTTCTTCACATGAACCAGGGAGTTGCCACAGGGAAGGGGAACAGTTAAGACTCTGCAGCCAACAGAAACCAGAAGATTAGAAACGGTTGGGACTAGAGCTCCGAAGGACCAGCTGGATTCTGTCTAATGCTCTGGATTCAGCCTTTCGTTTTCTTCCTCAAAAAGGAGGATTTATGTCATCTATGGTGTTCTTTGAGGATGTGGCATTTAGAAAAAGTAGATTATCTTCTTGAAACAAGCAGCCATCCTCATCCTGGTAGCTAGTTGTCAGTTTCCTCCATGACCCTCACAAGGGCGATGCCGCAGCTGAGTCCACAGAGTACTCAGCAATCGTGAAATGCTAACTGAGGTTTTCCCTGGGAGACGAAGGGAAAACTGTATTTGTAGTTTCTTTGGACAAGCATGAAATTCAAGTGCATTGTAGTCTCAAATTAGAGGCTGAAAATTGTATTAAAGTTAAAGGCTTTGAGCCATGTAGGCTCAAGTCTTATTTTCTGCCATTGAATCTTTTCCTCATTCTCACTGTATCTCATTTTATCTTGGGCTTGGTGAGGCTAGGTCACTCTGGAATTCATTCACTCAACAAATTTATCCTTGATGCCAAGGAGAGAGGGGTAGTAAAATAACGTCTCCATTCTCACGACTTTCGTTCTAGCGGATGAACGAACAGAACTGTCAGAATTGCCTTTCACTGGCCACTTTGGTAGGAGTAGTCTGGGAAAGGCCGGGCGGGTGACATCTGAACTGGTTTGTGAATGATTAAGGGGAGCCCCCTCTGAGAAGATGGTGAGATGTGATCTAAGAAAGGGGGAGAAGAAGAGAACGCCAAACTAGCACGCCTGAAGAACAGAAGGAAGGAGAGGGTGACTGGAGCGATGGAGGTCTGAGTCAAAGAAGCAATCCAAACCGGAAGAAAGAGTTCACACTTATTCCACGTACAGCAGGAAGCCATTAGATTGTTGATGTGGCTATTTTTTACCACATTTGGAATTTATAGCATGATAATTTTATGTACCTATGCAAAGTAAAATTATTAAAAGAGTCAAACAAATATGTGTCCATCACCTCTCATAGTTACTCCTATGGGTGTGTGTGTGTGTGTGTGTGTGTGTGTGTGTGTGTGTGTTAAGAGTACCTGAAATATTTTAGGAACTGGAGAAATGGCTCATTCAGGCAAGTGTTTGCCAATCAAATATGAAAACCCAAGTCTTAAAAGCCAGGCCTGGTAGTGCATGCCAAGAACACCAGCATTGGGAAGGCAGAGTAAGGCAGATTCCGGGGCTTGCCAAACAGCTAGTCTAGCCAAATGGGTGCGCTATAGGTCTGGTGAGAGACCCTCTCCAAAAGGAAGGAGGAGAGTGGTTAGCAAAGACATCTGCTGTTGATTTCTGCCCCTCCACGATGTGCACACACAAGAACATATACCTCACACACAAGCACACATACATTCTCTTAATTTTAGATATACTGTTTTTGATATGGTAACTGTGATATGCATTATACGCCTAGACTTTTTCATACTAACAACTGCAAACATTGACTTGCTTTTCCATCCCCCGCCCCCCGTAACCATGGCTCCACTTTGGTTCTGTTTATTGGATTTTTTTTTCATATAAGATTCTCCATTATGTGAGATCATTGGGAAAATGCAAATCAAAGCCACCGTGAACTGTCACCTCACACCTGTGAAAATGACTGTCCTTGAAAAGCGAAGGGATAACAGGTTTGACAAGCTTGTGGAGAGAAGAGAACCCATGTACACTGAAGGTGGGAATGTAAATTGGTGCTGCCATTATGGAAGACAGTATGGCAATTCCTCAATCTAAACGGAGCTGACAAAGGAATGCATAAAGAAATTATTATATATGTGCACATATTATAAGACTATTACTCAACATTTAAAAAGGAGATAATATAGTCTACAATAACAGGGTTGGATCTGAAAGGCATTGTGCTCAACTAACTAAGCCAGATATAGGAACACCAACTTTGTAATTTTATATGACCTCACTTAGATGTGGAGTCTAAATGAAGAGTGTTTATTATTAAAAAGATCATTTGGGTTTTCCTGGGAGAAGAAGACAGCTAAGCAGTCAAGGAGTTAGGAACACTTGTAAGAGAGAACACTGAAGCCATCCACCAGGGACTGAGGGTCTGGGCTGGAGAGCAATGAGGAAAGAGAGAAGTGAGTGGGTTTTGAATATGTGTGGTGATCAGTTAGTTGGGTGCGAGGACTAGAGAGAGGAAGCAATGATCACGTCTAAGCTTTTGGCTTGACCGACTTGGCTGATGGCTGTGATGGCCTTGGGTATTTATTATTGTTAGTTGCAAATTCACTTTTCTGGACTCTGCTTTGTGATGGGAGGGACAGGAATGTAGACACCACTTGCTGCCAGGCCTGCGGATTCTTTGCTAGGCTCTGCCTGCTCTTGTTTAATGCACAGAGTGATCATGAACATGAAAAATGACAGTAAAAAAACCTCTTGTGGTTCGCCCATCGATCTGCCTCCATTTCTCCTCTGAGGAATCTCTCTATAAAGAAATCTTCACTCTTTCCTTAAATAGACACTTGCACTTGTCTAGCATGGATGAGGAACTGCACTTGCTTAGCTTATGTGAGGCTCTGGTTTCAACCTCAGTACGGGGCGGGGGGAGGGAGGGAGAAGGAAAGAGAAAAAAGGAGAGGGAAGAAGGGAAAGAGAAAAGACAGAGGAGAAAGAACAGAAAGAAGAAGGAAGGGAGAGGAGAAGGGAGGGAGGGAAGGAGGGAACAGGTGGAGTGGGACGAGTCCCGTGAATGTGCCAAGTGTGATAACCTCTCATGTCTCTGGTTCGTGAATCTGAAGAGAGCAGCTGAGACAAAGGGAGAAGGTGGCTACCAGAGAGGACGAAGAAGCCAAGATGATGTGAGGCGAGTGAGCTGAAGAGTCTCTCCTAAGACTCAAACTTAGGGAATTCTCGGTGATTCCTTCAAGATTTAAAATGACCCTGGAGCCAAGTCCTAAAATGAATCCAATCTGAATGTTGGGTAAAGTTCTGAACTAAAAGCAGAACAAAGGAAATGTCTGGTTTCTGGGTGTTCCTGAGAATCTGCAGGCAAATGGGAGAGACAGTCTAATCTACGGTTCTTTGCATTGTGTAGATAAGTCTGATGTTCAGCGCTACTCAATGGTACTGAGAGCGTTGGTAACAGTAACAGGAGCAGATTCTCAGGGTCAAGTTTGGTACCCTTATTTTTCTAATTAGCTAATTAATTTGTTTCCTCTCTCTCCTCTCCTCCCCTTCCCTCTCCTAGCCATTGTTTTTAAGCAGGACAGTAAGAAATGCCCTCTCTTTTGTGATACCAATGGTGTGTCGAGCCACTCCTGTGGGCTCCTGAGAGCAGACTCATACACTTTTATAATGTTTATCAGCCAGTTATTAAACACAGTCATCAATCATTAAAAATCAAATTGCCCGAACACACAATTCAATCAGTTAAGCTAAGAACAAAAGTAACAAATCTTCCAAACTTACTGCATCTTAATTCTTTTAGTATGTTTTAATACCAGCTCTGACGTTGAGGCAGCTTCTTGAATCTGTGTACAGAAATACCAGATAATAATGTGCTACATAGTATTTCTTTCAAATTCTGAGTAGTGGTGTCCCAAGGGTAACTTGAAATAGTTATGATGAGAATGTTTACACCCAAGAAACAGGCAAACACTATAACTTAAGGTTCGATATTACCTTGTGTTCTACCCATGAAAGTAACAGTGATTTATTTTGTACAGTTAATATATGCAGAAACATTCTAATAAAACGAGACAAAGAAAGTGATAAAATATTAGTGGTGTTGATTAGGTTTTAAAGTGTTACATTCTATCACAAAATAACAGCAAAATAGTTTTCTACCGTAGTATTTTAAGTTGTGTCTCATTAAACAAAGATTTGCTTATGTCATTAATGAACTAGCGAAACTTCAACATATCTTCATTGTTTAATTTCTATCTTATTCACTAATGCAGACGCAAATACTGACTAAGGTTTACATATGAATGTACTCACTTATCCCTAATGTGAGGGATTTCTTTGCTGAACTGCTGAGAAGTCAAGCTTTTATTCAGTTTTATTTCATTGAATTAGAGTTGATTTGCAGTTTATATGTTGGCTGTAAATACGGTTTTGGCAAGAATCAGTGAAAGCTTTCCTTGAGAATCAATTGGTGTAATTAAATTTACAACGAAGAGTACTGAATCATTAGCTGTCAATTGTGGCTATACAACCTTTATAATCATATGATTTACATACTTACATATATCTCTTCTCCCACAGAACCTAGTCATTAAACATTTTTCAGGACATCTGCTACCACAACCCACACATTCATAAAAGACAATTTCAAAAAAGAATAATACTCACACTTACCCTATATACCTTCTGAGACTCTATCTAATGTCATTAAAGATCGACTCATGTTCTGTGCTCTCGCACCAACAGTTTTGCATCCTAGCAAACGTTATGATCTGAGGTTTGTAGACATCTTGTTGGAAAAGTCATCCACAGTAAGTTCCGAAGTAATTTTTGGAAGAAATATTCTCTAGGATGGTGATCAAGTGTCCTTTTTTAATACTGAAAACCTAACAGAAACTCAAGAAATATGAAGCAGAGGGGGAAAAAAATCCACATCAAGACAGAATTGCACATCTGAAAGCAGGGCCTTAAAATAAAGACAATTTGGCAATTTCATCATGGTACCAACAACACAGGCCTGTATTTCAGCTTTTGTACTGAAATCCTCCTCTGGAATTCAGAGCCTGTCATTCCTAATGAAACTTATACACATTATTTACAGCCATGGGGGTGGACAGTATTGTGGCTGGCTCTCAAATACTGTTCATCAGCCCCGGTCGGTCAGGATTGTTGCTGGCACACACACTACCCCAGTCGGTCAGGATCGTTGCTGGCACACACACCAAGGCTGCCATGGGTGAAAGACTTCAGCGTGTATAGGAAACGACAGTTGGTATGAGTTCACCTGACCACACTGCTGATAATAATGAAATGTATTCCGATATCCACAGAACATGAAAGAGAAGAACTGAACAAGCCCACTGCTGTTCCCATGCATTAAAGAGGCAATCTGTCACTGAATTCATGTGTAGGGACCAAAATGGGACTCATAGCTTTTGAAGATTTTGACAAGTCCTTGGGAAAAACTTAGCTTCTCAGGGCTAATATGCGGCCTCTTGACAATGTGAGCCTGCAGACCCTTTTAGAATTCCTGTCACCATAACAACCCATCAGAACTAGATAAATGACTGCAGGTGTCTCCAGTCTTGGGCTGCCAGAGGGATGACGCCATTGGCAACTAAGCAGCAAAGGTTAAGAAGGCAGACTGCGTTTTCTCTAGATCAGTATAGAAACTTTGATTTCAAAAAGAATGAATCTTAACTTTTCTGGGGGATAAAGACACTGGAAAAGCATGGCCTCTCTAGGAAAATCTTTTATACAATTATGAATGCACGCACTGCAGAACATCTGTAGTCCCCGCTGATAGCTACTCCAGATTCAGAATTCCTTCTTTGGGAACTCACTTCAACCCGTCAAAGTGTAGAGAATAAGTGTTCATAGACATTTAGCCATAGATGGGCATCTGAATCAACCCCTGCCACCGCCACCAAGCCTCGGGGACTATCACAGAAGGGTGGGCTGAAATATCGTAAAAACTCAGGGCCAAGGATGGCCACATCATATCTTCTGAACATGACCAAACTACCACACTCATGAATTCACAGTATCTGTGATTGCTCACACGAGTCCTGCACAAAAGCAAGCCAATCAGCATTCCAGCATGGAGGAGGAGGGGCTTACCTTCCACCACATGCAGCTCAGGAGCTATTGGCAATCAATGGCTTCTGACGGGAGACGGTGTTCTTTATGGGTATGGGCCCTGGTAGGTAGCTCATGCACTGTTGAATGGCCCCATACCCATAAGTATCTAAGCAGCACAAAGTGGACTCAGTGGGTTATTAAAAGACAGAGAGAGAGGACTTCAAATTGGGAGGGCTGAGGTGCTAGAGGGTAGATTTTGAAAGAGTTGGGAGAGAGAAAGGTCAGTATAAAGATGTGGCAGGTAAAGGCACTTGCTGTCAAGCCTGACAACCTGAGTTCCATCCCCAGAACCATATGGTGGAAGGTAAGAATCCACTCCCAAACACTGACCTCTGATTCTACATTTACACTATGGCACGCGCCTCCCACCCCAAATAAAATAAAATAAAAGATTTAATAAAGATGTAGGGATGAGATAGGTGTTGTTGAAACATTTCTGTACACTCAGCACGTAGGAGGCTGAGGCAGCTGTCTGGTACATTATCTATCTGGGCTACATAGCAAGATCCAGTCTCAAAACAACAAACAAACAAGAAAACAAAGAAAAAACCAGCCAACCAAACAACAATAACAACAACAACAAAAGACCCAAGGGGTAGAAGAGACCGTGGGTTCTGCCCAACCAGAGACAGAGGTGGTAGCAGAGCCTTTCAGCCCCCAGATCTACCACGGCTCCTGTTTCTAATGTAGACAATTGGTATTTTCTATATAACTTGCTATCAGAGAGGAGAAAGTTCAGGGTCTTGTTCATGGTAGGCAAACACTCTATCACTGAAATATTTCCCTAGCTGTAGCAATTTTCAGAAAAATCCTCCTTTTACCTCCTTCCCATATTGAAGTGTGAAGAGCTGCTGTTGATGGATTCCAAGCCAAACCCCTCCACCTCCACTATTGCCTAAGATTCACAAGGAAGAAGAGCTGTCCTCTATTACTTCATCAAAGTAAGAGCTGAAGTGTAGGCAGCCTAAAGGCCAACATGCCATGCCAGTTTCCAACTAACAAATTCGTTCTGAGTCAATAATTCAGAGAAAATAGAATAGTTTGATAGCAGAAAGCATTGAGACCTCACTGACTGTCTTTCCAAAGCTGAGCCAAATCTAAGCATGTCAAAACTCTCGTTCTGGGACCCCGGGTCTGCTTGGTAGTTGACCTCTCTCGGAAAAGAACATCCAGCATAACTGAGGGTGGAGGCCACTCCTACAGAAAGGCTATAGTTGCTGCGCTTTGGTTCTGACCTACTGATGCATGGCACCTTCCATTGTCTCTGGATTGTTTGAATGTGTTGAACATCAAATAACCATCTGGCACCGGGTAAGTTAGATATTTTAAAAGCAGAGATATTTTAGACTGCTTAGTAAGCTGCCCTACGGGTGGTAAACCACAGGACACAATGCGCAGAGGCCATCTTCCCTCTCGCTTTATGTTTGAAGTGTCAAGTTTTGGTTCCAGCCCATGGGTAGGAACACCACGGTAAATGGATATATCTGGGAAACATTAGGAATAAACACTTGTGGAAAAATATGCCTTGTATCATAAATTCATGTTTCTGAAACTCGAGAATAATATAGAACACAGCTGAAGCTTGTTACACTACAAATACAATGACTCTTTCCCAACTACAAATAAATTTACCCCCCCAAAATCGATTTTATGAAGACTTTCTTTTATCTGTAGTCTTGTATTTTTCTTTGGACGTGCAGGTCAGTGAGTACAGTGAATTACAGAGAATAAGGAAATGATATCTGGGATTTGCTTTTAAACAGTGAAGTAAAGGAAATACAGCTGATACAAGAAGCAAGAACAAATTGCAGATAATCATGAAAGTAGGGAGGCTGGTATACAGGAGGCTCTCATACTTTTATATTTGTTCGAAATAAAAGGTGTTTCAATAAAATTTTTGAAAAGGTCTAAGTGACAGGACCAGTGATTAAAAATTAACATCTAAAACCCTTATAAGGCTGGAGAGATGGCTAAGCTATCTAGAGCACTGGTTGCCCTTGCAGAGGACCCAGGTTCAACTCCCAGCACCCACACTGTAGCTCACAACCTTCTGCAACTCCAGTTCCAAAGGATTTGACATCCTCTTCATCACCAGGTATGCATGTGGTACACAAGGGCAAAATATTCATCCACATAAATTAAATGGTTTAAAAAAGTGAAAACTCCTAAATTCACTGACCTAGATCTCCCCACCCTGCACACATATATATGTGCTCATATATATATATCTTCATATATATATATCTTCATATATATACATACAGATATGTGGTTATAAACATGTATATAACATGAAAATAGAATGGAGGAAACCAGGGAATGGCCTGGGGAGATAAATATGAGGAAAGTCTTATGATACATGCATATGCAAATCTTGTAAAGAAAGCCTGCATCCTAAGAGAAGAAGATGTCTAAGCAGTTTCAGGCACTTGCTATAAAAGGCTGACAACCTGAGCTCAGTCCCCAGGAACCCACATAAAAGTGGAAGGCGACAACTGACTCTCCTAAGTTTATTCTCTGGCCTCCTCATAGACGCCATGGGACATGCTCCAGCCCACTCCCCTGATAATTAATAAGAATGAGGTTGATTTTTACACTAAGCACATACACTCCTAAACACTGGAAGTCATTCATAGAAGGTTGTCTGATCCATCTTGCTGGTATATTTTAGTTAAAATGAAAACAACATGTGTCTGAATTTAAGCACAGGGAGTCTCCCAAAATTTCACACTGCTAGCTTGGTGAAACTGCAAAGTGAGGATGGAGGAAGAGAGCGAACGATGAGTGGAAGGTGAGTGAGTGGTCTGCTCTGATCTCCTACCAAGGTTGCAGGGGGCGGGGCTCTCGGGAAAGGGGATTGGGAGCTCCCACGGGTGGGCACAAGGTAGTCCAGAGAAAGGATGTTAAGAGCGGCGGCAAAAGCCTTTAATCCCAGCAAAGGCAGGCGGATCTCTGTGAGTTTGACGCCAGCCTGGTCTACAGAGCGAGTTCCAGGACAGGCGCCACTCCACAGCACGTAAAGAATGATAGGAAAGTCAGGGAAGAACAGGGCAGAGGCGGGGGTTGGGTGAGACCTCCCTCTTCTTCCTCGAGGAGTTTTCACAAAGGCTTCTACGCAGCCCCACAATGTGATGCTCCCCGTTGGGAAGGAGGCCCTGCACTGCGGTGTCCCCAGGAATGGAGAGCTGCCCTGTCAGCTCCTATAAGGAAGATAAGCAGTTGCTCTCTTTCTCATGGGGCTTAGGTAGAGGGGCTTAGTTATGTAACCTGTGTGGAGAAACACGATCCAGCTGCTTTGGAGATTAATTGCAAGGGCCCATCCTGAGGTGCACAAAGAAAGGCGAAGTCTTACCAGGGCCTGGAGACTCACTGAGTACCTGTCTGAGACAGAGCAAGGTGCCAAGGAAGTCCTGGCACAGAAGGTAAGCAAGACAACCCACCTCTCCATACACAAAGGGCACTACGACCTTATCTCCTTATGGAATGCCACCAAAGATGAGGAAGAACCCCAATGACCCCAGGACCCCCGATTGCCTCCTTGCACAAAGAATTGCTTTGTCAAACTGAAGAGTGCCAGTATTTCTAGCCAGGACAGTCTCTGAGTGAAACCAGCAGGCCATGAAATCTGTTTTTCTGCCTACAAATTGTCCTCCAGGCAGAGTGGAATGTCCACCAAGTGTGCTATGCCCTTATCTTCCTTGCCATCTACACACCATGTTGCCAAGCACCAAACCACTACCCGGTGCCTAGTCCCTGGCCCCACACAAAGCTGACAGGAATTTCACTGTTTCTCCTTCACACGGTGTCATCAAAACAAAGCATTTGGAAGCGATGTCTAGGAGAATCGAGTTGTGGCAGCAGATCAGGAAGACTCTAGTGGGACTCGCTATGGCTTGGAGAAATCGTACCAAGGCCTTACTATGTGACGAGCAAATGGAGAGAATTTTTTAGCTTAGATAGAACTCATCTATAGTTAAAAAAAAGTATATTTTTAATGTGTGCAGCTTGGTTAAAACTATGTAGTCTATACATATGTAATAACCATTTAGTCAATATGCAAAAATATTTCTGTCAGCCTTTAATGCTCATTCATGATTCCTACCGGTCAATAAACCCTCAAGTTAATATTGACTTTAATAATTAGCATTAAGCCCATCTTCATGGACTTACTGACACCTAAGCTTTATGAAAATGGAGTCATGTACTACGTACTTATAGTCCATGCTCTGCTGGTTTTTGTTTCCTTCATTGGCTAATGTATCTCATGAATCGTGTTGCATGCGCATGAGTTCATTGTTTTTATCACTCTATAGTAGCCCGCTATACAAACATCCTATAGCTTATTATCCATCTGCTGTGGCTGAACAGGTGGGTTGCTTATAGCTTTGTATTATTATTGTTATTATTACTGGTTTTTTGAGACAGGGTTTCTCTGTGGCTTTGGAGCCTATCCTGGAAGTAGCTCTTGTAGACCAGGCTGGCCTCAACTCATAGAGATCTGTCTGCCTCCCAAGTGCTGGGATTAAAGGTGTGCGCCACCACTGCCTGGCTTCAGCTTTGTATTATTAAAAAGAAAGCATCATAAACCTCTGTATGCATGTTTTTTGGTGGGTATATGAAGTCATTATTTTCTTGGCAATACACCCAGGAATAAAATCCCCAGATTGTGTGCCAGACTTCTATTTGGCTGATTTCTTGAATTAGTATGCTTTACCCACCACCCAGAATATATGAGCTCTCCAGTTGTCCACATTCTCATCCTCACTTGGGACTGTCGTTCCTTCTGATCTTAGCCATTCTGTGGGATGTGAAATGCCGCTCGGCAAGCCGTGCACACTGAGGAAGAGGCTCGCTGTTTTCTGTCTCTGGAGTCCTGTGATATTGATTGGATGCAGTTGTGGACGAATACAGTGGCCACTTAGGAATCATTTCCCAAAGAGAGAAACAAGTGTTTTAGAAGAAATCAAATGTTCAGATTTATCACCTTCTGCTATTCCTCCTACACTGCCACTTTGTTTTGTCCAATAAATACTTGTGAATGAGCTTCACTGGACAAGTGAGACTTTCTCACGTTCCCTGCTCTGAATTCTCGTTAGAGCTGAGTCAAATGAACAGAAATAAATGCAGAGGCATGTTGTGGCTAGCCCTGGGGGATTTTACCTCATTGAATCCTGTTTCCTTGAGAACTATTCCAGACCTGGGTTCTTTGAGCCCTGTGTGTATCATGTGATTCCCTGAGTCTAACAGTTCTGTGCAGGCCCTGGGAGAGCTGCCTAACAGAGAGAGGCTCAGAAAGCTCCTCTGTAGACAGAGATGACTAGAAGGGACATGGGCAGACAAAGGGGGAGACAGTCACAGGACAGCACAGAGCAACGCAGGGCTCTGTTGCTCAGCTCCTGCCCCAGTAGTGGCTTCTGTAGCTATCTCTCTGTATCCCTCTCCTTGGTTCTGTGAGATATCTCAGTACTGAGTTGCCATTTTGCATGATGCTAATTTCATCTCACTTTTACTGCTTCCTCAGACAAGTCATGGTGTGAGGAAGCTCTTGCTCCACAGCTTTGGGCTGTGGCTTGACCTCCAACCCAGCACTCCTCACCCAGGCAAACCATGCAAATGCGAAAATTTTTACATTAAACTCAGTAAATGATAGGAATGAAATTAAAACTAGGAAATGCTACAAGTAGAGGAGGAGGAGAACCCAGGGATCTGCTAAATGTTGGCTTCAGTGACATTCTCCTTTATTGTCACAGTTGGCTGTCAGCTTGGCACAGCTAGAGTCATTTTAGAAGAGTAACCCAGTTGAGAAAATACCTCCATCAGATTTCCTATAGGCAAGTCTTTCCAGCGTTTTCTTCATTCAAGTTTGATATGGGACGGCTCAGTCTATAGGAGGCAGCCACCCCTGGCCAAGTAAACCTAGGTAGTATAAGAAAACAGGTTGTGCAAGCCATGAAGGAGCAAGCTAAAAAGTAGCATTCCTCCATGGCCTCTGCATCAACTCCTGCCTCTGGGTTTCTGCCTTGAGTTCCTGCCTGGGCTTCCGTCGTCTATAGGCAGAGGTGATTAGAGGAGTCACTTTTGTCCATGGTGTTTATCATAGCGATAGGAGGTGTGTGTTCTTGCTGAAGTCTTTATCTTCTTCCCTCTTAACATTTTTTTATTCATTTGCGTCAAGCTTTGGGAAGCATGTTGTTCTAGAAAAACAGCAGTCATGGGACAAAGGACTTGCATTGTGAGATGATGCTCTCTAAACCCTGGGCTGCTGTATCTTTGTTTCCTAGGAGATGTTTTTAGGATAAGAACTCCAAGCAACTATTGACTAAAGAAAAGCAGTGCCTGGATTGAGAGTTCATAAGCTGTAGAGATCTAGGAACAAACCAGGTCCTCTGTGAGTCTAGCCCAGCTTACACCGTGGAAGCAAACGGAGTCATAGACTATAAATGTTAAGAAAAGTGTCAGACTATTCAGTTAGTTCCGTGCTCTGACTGACTATAACCCGGACTGATCTGGCTTAGAAGATCTCACAAGTCTGTAGCACATGAAGTGACTGGACGACCCTTCCCGATGCTACAAGATGTAAAACTTCCAGTTGTGGAATTGCTCTGAAAATCAGCCTGGGAGATGGAGAAAGAGGTATGTGATGCGCCCCGACAGACAGAAAACTCCAGATGACAGCCGAGACCGCAGACAGCGGCGTGGCCGAGCTTTCTCACATGTTTTAGAGTTGGTTCCCTAACGTGCCTTTTGATTCCCCCACGTATGTACCTGTCTCTCTCTGTTGAGGATTCTTCTCTGCATGATGTTAAAGGAAGGCTAGTGGGGCGGGGGTAGGGGTGGAAAGAGGAGGCGGGGAGGAATCAGGTGGGTGTCACCTCAAGAGTGTTTGAGGAAGCCTCGGCAAGTTTTAGTGTTATGAGAGGCAGGCTTTTAAGAGCTGGACTGGAAGTGCACCCTATTAAAACAAGTCTCAGTCTCCCCTGGCACTCAGCGGGGTTGTAACTGGATCCTGTGGTTTCTGCTAGGAAATCCCATGCATTATCTTTTTTTTTTCTTTTTGGTTTTTCGAAACAGGATTTCTCTGTAGCTTTGGAGCCTGTCCTGGAACAAGCTCTTGTAGACCTGGCCTTGAACTCACAGAGATCCGCCTGCCTCTGCCTCCCAAGTACCACCTCGCGGCAGCATTATCTTTTTAAAAGACTAAAGTGAAACAAGAAAAAATGCTTCTCAGGTACTTCCTTTGATCCTTACACTATTTAGCCTTGTGTCTTTCAAGTATCCAAGAGAATTAACATTACGGTATATGAACACCCAGTTGTTGAAAAAGCTATGCTATATATATCAGGAAGGTATTAGCTACAGCCTGAAGTCTTGTGCGATGCCAAATGTGTGTTTTCTATCCCCTAAACGGGGGGGGGGGGACTAGAGAATCTGGTCAGTTTCAGGGAATTTCTAAAGCCATTGAGTTGCTTACGTCCTGAGCTTAGTGAGCTTCCCTGCAGAGGGATGCAGAGGGATGCAGAGGGGTGCTTCTCCCCACCTCTACACTCCCTGTTGTTTCACCTCCTTAATGACATCATCCCTTCTCAGTGGTTCTCAACCTACCTAATGCAGCGACCCTGTAATATGGTTTTCTCATGTTGTGGCAACCCCCAATCATAAAATTATTTTGTTGATATTTTATAACTGTAATTTTGCTACTGTTATGAATCGTGATGTAAATACCTGTGTTTTCTGGAGGTCTTAGGAGACCCCTGTGAAAGGGTTGTTCAACCCTCTTTGAGGGGTTGTGACCCACGGGTTGAGAACCACTGTCTAAGCGATGATTTAGCTAAGAGCTCTGCCTGCTCTTCCAGAGCAGGTCCTGGTTCGATTCCCAGCAAACACGTGGTGGCTCACAATCATCTGTAGTGAGATCTGGTGCCCTCTTGAGGAAGAGACCTGGTCAGTGGTCCTCATCAACTTAGACCATGGAACCCAATATAGACCAGTCCAACAGAACCGCTGTATGTGGGCTGCCCATGCATGCTTCAGCACTGCCAGGGCATAAATTCCAGTTTTTTTCTTTCAATCTTAACATAGTTTGTCTTCTCACTTCCTCTTTAAAATTCTTTAAGAAGCTTCTCTCCAAGATGGAGGGTTCTATTTAATCTCAGAGGAAATTGCTACCGCCAGGGAGGGTGTGGTCCAGAGGCAATGGGTTCTCCTGCTGCAGGAGAATCAAAACTTCAGGGAAATGGACAGTGAGATACATTTAGACATTTCAAGGGTGCTAATGACTTTGAGTTTAAATTTTGGAAAATGAGGCTATGAGACTTATGAGTGATAAGAAAAATTAATAAGAAAAGGGCAGCTCCGCCAGCGCAAGAAATCCAATTAGGTCAAATCAAAAATGCCCATCGTTTTATGAAGAATGATGTTTTCAGGTGGCCAAGCGCATGGCGGGGAGACGGGACAGCAAGGAGCCAATGCAGACCTGAAAACCACATGTTTCTCTTATGGTTTTCTGTCTCTTTAAGAGATAATCCACGCCCACTCCCTCCCCCGTCTGCTGAGGCAGGCTGATCTTCAGCTTCCAGCCTGAGCTCACTCTCTCTTTTCTATCTTCCTCTCAGAGAAGCAGCTTCGCTTCTGCCTCTCTCCCCACTTCTCTGCTTCCTCCTCTGTCTCTTTCTCCTCCTCCTCCTCCTCCTTCTTCTTCTCTCTCTCTCTCTCTCTTTCTCTCTCTCTCTCTCTCTCTCTCTCTCTCTCTCTCTCTCTCTCCCCCCCCTTCACCCTTCTTCCTCCATAACCCCCTGAATAAATATTCTACCTCACTCTGCAAGTCGTGTCTATCCATGTCTCTGTTTCCTGCCCACCTGCCATGTGTCTCCCTGCCTGGGACCAACCACTGCTCTGGGACTGGCATCCATCTCCACCTGGGACTGGCTGCTCCCAGAGCCCAATGTCTGCCACCACATGGCCCTCCACCACCGCTGGGGCCACCACTCTGGAACCAGCAGCCGTCTCTGCCTAAGACTGGCTGTTCCCAGGGCCCGCTGTCTGCTGCCACATGGTCCACTACCACCATTTGGGACCTACAGCAATTCTGCTGCCTACTGCCATGGGGATCTTGCAGCAATTTTAAAAAATTATGAAAGTTTCTCCTCTAGGAGCTCATTTAAATACCCTGTGGGAGTGGCCCTGACCCTTCCATGGCATGCTGAGATTTGGAGTCCAGAGCAAAGCAACTCCCAAGCCAAGGGCTGGGGCTACGCTCCCAACTTAACAATGAGTGTGCCCGAACCTCTTAAGCTGGAGGACTGGGGTGAATGTACTGCATAGGACGTCAGGGTTCTCCAGGGGCACACGAGAGTAAGTGTGTCGATGAACAGATTAAACAACCGGAAGAAAATGACTTAGATGATTATGGGAGCTGGCATTTCTAAAGTCCATACAGCAGGCCAGAGGCCTAGAAACCCAGCCAGCATCTCCATGGACCCCTGCGGCATAATCTTCTCCTCCTCCCTCTTCCTCTTTTTCTTCAAGAAACCACCATATTTTCTCTCAAGGCTTTCAACCAATCACCTAAGAACCATCCACTGTGGAGGTTCATCAGCATCTCTTAACACCTAGTGACTATCAATGCCCACTGAATGTGCAAAGTACTTATAGAAGCATCTAGACCATCACTCCCAGAAGTGAAAAGGCTTTTAAGTTGAGAAGAATGTAAGGAGAACAGGGTCCCAAAAGTTAAGGAAGGACGGATCCCAATGTGGTGGCACATGTCTTTAACCCTAACAGAGGCAAAGGCAGGCGGATCTCTGTGTGCTTGAAACCAGCTTGGCCTATGTAGTGAGTTCCAGGACAGAGAGTCACTATCTCAACAAACAAACAAAAAAGCTAAGGAAGGAGACTTTTTTTTAAAAAGAGAGATTGGGGGTCAAATGGTCCAGAAACACAAAGAGAATTCATAAGAATTCAAGAACTTTCCTGTTCTCGGTGAGCATTTTCTCTCTTGCACTTTAAATGTCTAGATTCTTCTCTGAAGAAGATCTGATAGAGCCATTTTCACTAAGATCAGATCTGAGTTCATGGCTGTGGATTGGGGACAGGATGTTATCTTCTTTTCTACCTAGGATACCATGAAAATGACAGAAAATGGGGTGTGTGTGTGCGCATGCACACGTGTTTGGACACATGTGTCAATCTTGGGTCTACCGTGTCCATCGACATAGGCCCTCATTGGTCTGGATTAGGCAAGACTTGATGGCCAATGATCCCCAGGAATCCTCTTGTCTCTGCTGCCTCCCCAGCATTAAGATTGCAGGTACGCAACACCATGCTTTGTGAGACAACGGCTCACTATCATATCTGGCTGTCTGGTTGTCCTAGAACTCCCTATAGAGCCCAGGCTGGCCTTGAATGCACAGAAATGTCCTGTCTCTGCCTCCCAGGTGCTAGGGTTCAAGGCTCGTACCCAGCTACATTCCTTTTCTAGGGTCACCAACTGAGGTCCTCGTGGTTGGGCAACAAACACTTTCCCAAGGATTTTAAAGCATGTATTAAAGTCACAGTGGCAAGAGAATAAGAGCTTTAAACTACTCCTAGGGAAGAAAGAAAGAATAAAGAGTTTATCAAGAGCAAAGAAAGCAAAACAATCCCAGCCCTCACCCTAAATTCAGAGGAGATTCCCATCTGGATGAACCATGGGTGGTCAAGAACAGGGGCACAAACAGCACAGATGCACAGAAGCAGACAGTGGAAAGGCAATGTGAGTATAAACGGGGAGATGAAGGAGAAGATAAAGAAAGAGAAGTCATTGTAATCGAAGCTCTGACCTGTCTCCTTTGGAGGGCAGAGCAGTTCAACCACAGACAGGAAGAGCAGAGAGCTTGGCACTTGTGGGTTCGGCAGAGAGAGTACCTGCCTAGACACTGTAGCACAAATGTTCTGGGCTGATTTACAGTTTTCCAGACCAAAGTACACATGGGCTGTGGAGGATTCATTTCAGAGACCATAGAACGAGGTACTGTCTTCTCAAGAACAGATCTCGCTTGATGTCTGCAGAGGAGAGCGTGTTCCATGCCTGTCACTGGCTTCCTAAACAAGATACTCACTGTGTCTGATGGAACCAATGGTGGTGGTCTGGCTGCCAGTCTGAAGGTGGTACAGATGTGGCCGGCTGAGGAATGGAGTATGGTGCTCTGACTGTGTCAGAGGGCAGGCGTGGGTGTGGGGGTTAGAGTCCGAAAGTAAATGTCTAGTCCTGCAAGGAATCACCACATCCATGACCACTTATTTTTAAAAATTTGATAATAAAAATTGCAGAATAACCCATCTGATACTTTCTCTCCTGAGTGCTGAGATTAAAGTTGTGCACCACCATGCCCAGCTTTACATGTTTCTTCAAGTCTTTTCATAGTCAAAAAAACCCAAAGCTCTCACTGAAGCAGGGTCACTTATTCACGTCCAGATAGACTACAGAATGTGTCCAGGGCCAATGTGAGTAACTTAATGAGACCCTGTCTCGAAAAGTAAAAGCCAAAAGTGCAATGGAGATTTAGCTCAGTGATGGAAAGCTTGCCTGTCTTGTGTAAGGCTTTCCAACCTCAATTACCACTAACAAAAACAAACAAACAAAGAAAACAAGAACAGTACCATGACCCATAAGCACAGATAACAGATCTTCTTTTCATTCGCATGCACAGGGTGGGAGGTGGATCATGAATTGAACACATCCTTGTGCATGCTAAACACATGCTCTACCAACTGAGCTTAGTTTGTCTGATGTTGCCATAGTACTTAATATATTCTGTGTCCACCAGACCAGACCAGACCAGACCAGCTTGCCAGCTGCCAAAAGAGAGCTGGATGACGCCTCTTTCTCTGATTCTCTGGAGATAGTGATGTTTGCTGCTCAGCTGGCCTAAGCGACAGCTCCTGCAAGGCTGAGGTCAACACTCTAAGACCTGAATCCTGAGCTCTGACTGCAGCGGCCAGCTCGGTTCTTTGACTGCAGCTGTCTGAACAGTGCAATGTTCCCTGCTCGGCTTACAGAATCAGGAGTCGGGTGACCAGGGACTCAGGGTGAGCAATCAGGCATTAAAGCAGCTTACAGCTCAGAGCAAGGAGGAGTGGAAGAGGAGGCAAAGGGGGAGTATCCAGAATTAATGGCCTCTTTGATGGTGAACCCGAAACCAAATGTGGCCCAGTCCCAATAATCAGCTTGTTACCTTTGCTATGAGAATAGTAGTGATTTCTCTTTGGGTGTTCAGCAAATATTGTCTGAGCATTTACAATGGGTCAGCATTCCAAAGGTAAGAAAGTCTGGAAAATGGGTAGAGACACAGAGACAAAGATCAGGCGTGGAGTATTAAAGAAGTAACCCAGAAAGAAAAACTGATCAATGAAAGCAACTACATTGGAGACCCGGACAAGCTACGTAATTTGCTGAGTTCAATGAAAAATGAAAGGGACTCTTACTGAACAGTTAAGGGCATCAGAGCATTAAAACAAGCCTCGGCCTTTTAAAGTATAGAGTGGCCTGCATTGTTCATGAAGTTGGCCCTGTTGGAACATCCAATTTCCGGACAGTTATAGACCAGCCCTGAGAATATACCTCGGTATTTATTAAAGGATTGCAGTTGATAAATCAGAAGAAGCCTCAAGCTCTTACTTCACAGAGTAACATGATTATTATGAGACTGAGCCTCATGGTGACACTATACAGGGATGCGTGTGTGCGCATGTGTGCGCTTGCATGTGCATGCACATATGCATGCACCGAGGAGTTAGCTCCTATCTACCTACATAGCAACACAAAGCATCTCCACGACAGCTAATTTGAGGTTTGACTCTGAAGATGGTTAACTAGCTGAGATTCTTCTTTGGTGAGCAACGGCTCAGCAGTGTCTGTGCCCTGGGTACAACTTCAGACTCAGGTGCGTGAAGGAGAAGAAACAGCTGAAAAGTAGTCACTTCTCCTTCTAGCAGCTGATACCCACTGCAAATACACAGTACCAGCTCTTCCTGGGAAAGCATGCTTCAGGCCACTGGGAAGTCAAGAGCAGAAAATGTCGCGGAATATGATAACAACTTTAATAAGATGAAGAATGCTAAAGAAATAATTAGCTTCATACACAGGAAGGAACAAACAGGTGAAATAAGAAAAATGAATCTATGCATCAATAACTGTAAATTTGGAGTTTGACTGTTCCTGGTTTGCAGGGAGAAACTTAATATTCCCACCTCCTTCTCTACCTTCAGATGGGGAATGTTTGGAAGTCAAAGATGGAATTGGGCCATAGTATAAAGGGGTTCATTTGTCTTGGTCAGGGTTACTATTGCTTTAATGAAACACCATGACCCAAAACAACTTGTGGAGGAAAAGGTTTGTTTGGCTTCCCCTCTTCCACACAACTGTTCATCATTGAAGGAAATCAGCACAGGAATTTAAGCAGGGCAGGAACCTGGAAGCAGGAGCTAATGCAGAAGGGGTGCTGTTTACCAAACTGCTTCTTATGACTTGCTCACCCAGATTTTTTTATAGCACCAAGAATCACTAGGCCATGGATGGTTCCACCCACAATGGACCTCCACATCAATCACCAATCAATAAAACGCCCTACAGGCTTGCCTGAAGCCAGATCTTATATAAGGAGGCATTTCTCTATTCCAGCCCCTTCTCTCTAATGACTCTAGCTTTTGTCAGGTTGACAGAAAGGATAGAACTTTTTTTTTTAAAAAAAAAAAATAGGGCCAAGTCTCATTATGTATCCCTGGCTATCGTGAAACTCAGTATGTAGACCAGTCTGTTCTTGAGCTCATGGATATCTACTTTCCGCTGCCTCCCTAGTTCTAGGACTAAAGGTGCATGCTAAAAAAATACCCATTCCAAAGACGGAACTTGGGTACAGCTAACGAAGAGGTTAAAAGGCCTGACTTACCAATGACTGATCTGTTTGTATTTCTACCTCTTTTGGGTGTTGGTTCCTTGGGTTCTTTTCTTATCTGTTCAGCTAATGTTGTAAGAGACTTGAAGCAACACTTTGCTTTGGAGGGATATCATGAGATATCCATCTAGAGAATCTTGGGTGGCAAAGGGCAGGTCTGTTCCAGTTTTTCTTCAGAAATAGTCTTTCCTTGCTCCCTTTGGGTTGGCCCCTGTTGTTTCCCATTATCATGAAATTGGTATGATCTAAGCTCTGTGACCTAGCAGCTTGGTCTAGTAGAAAGGTATCAAGCCTGCTATTACCATAGGTCTTATGTCAGAAATACCAAAGGAGGGTCTTGTCAAACCTACAAGACTGAGCTCCCCTAATGGGGCTAAAGAGCTTGAGGATGTAAGGCCTTGAATCTGATATGGAAATAGACCAGTGGTTCTCAACCTTCCTGATGCTAGGAGTATTTAATTCAGTTCCTCATGGTTTGGGTATCCCCCCAAAATGGGTAATTTTTAAAAAAAATGCGGCAAGATCCCTGGCAGCAGTAGGCAGCAGAAATGTTGTAGGTCCCAAATGGTGGTAGCAGGCCAAGTGGGCTGAGGAGCCTTTGCTTCATCTGAGGGACCGCTCCTGTGCTGGTGAAGGGAGGCCAGCCGGGCTTCTGACTCTACTTCCTGCTAACCCGCTCTTTCCTGCAGAGACATTCTCCTCTTTCTGATCCATTGGATACACCAAATGCCACAGGATTTTCGGGTGGCTCCGGATCAGGTGACCCTGAAGACCCTTGTGGACTTCCTGTGTTGGAACTTGCCTCTTAAGTTCTACCAAGTAGAGATCCTGAAGCTCTTGTCACAGCTGGAGGCTCAGGGGTCCAAGGGAATGCTTGAGGAAGACGAGGAGGCCAGAAGTAGGTACCTCGGAAGGTTGGAGGAAGTTTCAGTGTTGGGTTCTGCAGAAGCCTTGACCTGGACATAGAGTTGAACACTGTTGTGGAATATTAGTTTAAGATGTGTTACATTCGTTTATGCTGTAGAATTTATGTTTAATGATGCCAATGTGATTTTTATCTTTTATGTTGCATCTGTTTAACTCTATAAAGCCTTGTTACCTTGCCTGCCTGAAACACCTGACTGACCTAATAAGAAGCTCAATGGTCAGAAGAGAGAAATTGGGGGGGCCGGTGGGAAGAGAGAAGAGATAAGAGAAGAAAACTAGGGAAAAGAGCAGGAACAAGAAAATGAAAAGGAGGAGGAGAAAAGGAAGCCAGGAGCCAACCACAGAGCCACACAGCCACATAGACACACAGCTACACAGTCACAAGCTACACAGCTACACAGCCACTCAGCCACACAGCCACACAGCCACTCAGCCACAAGGTCACACAGTCACACAACTACACAACCGCACAACCACACAGCCACACAGTCACACAACCACACAGCCACACAGTCGCACAGCCACACAGCTACACAATCACACAGCCATAGAGCCATCCACGAAGTAATAAAAAAAGAAGGATATATTGAATAAATAAAGGTAAAATGCCCAGAGGGAAAAGTTTAGACAGGATAATTTAAGTTAGGAAAGCCGAATGGACACAAGCTACACTAAGGCCGTCCATTCATGAGAAGTACTACATCTCCGTATATTTATTTGGGAGCTTTGTCGTGGACTGCCAAAGAGTAAATAAAAACAAAGTCCAAAAGCATCTACAGGACAGCAGTCAGATATACGTCTTCTTGTAGGGAGAGGGGAGTGGGGATTCTCTGGCATGATCAGGCCTTGTGTGACCCACAAGGCCACCTCTGGGAAGGCCTCCCCATCCTGGAAGCTTCTAGGCTGACTCCACTAATGGTTCATCTCTTTCTGTCCTTAGATTACAGGTTCTGAAGGGCAGAAAAATTATTAGCCCCGATGCCAGATGCCACAGAAATGCTAGAGAAGCTGCGTCCTACACCACCTACACCACCTTCTGTGGCAGGGCCACGGGGAGACCTGACACCCAAAGAGGACACCGAGAGCGCGGATTCGGCAGTAGGGGGACCAACTCTGCGCGAGGATGGACCAGAGCAGCTAAACACACATCAGCCGATTCAGTAGATGTCATCATCCATATCTTAGCGGCAGGGCACACACCTGCAGCTGTGCCTATTGTCCCACTGCCTGATGTTGATGTGCATTTAGAGAAGTAAATTACCTACGGAGTTCCACCTGCACGCAGAAGCTCTGCTCCTCTATATAGGGAAAATGTCCACGACAGTTTCGTTTAACTCTTTGTTCATTTTGGATAACTTTTCATTGTTATATGGTTGTTTAATGTTTATTATTAATAAAAATTTTCTTCCTCATTTTAAGTCATGGGTTCAGGGACAGGATATCTATTCCCCAATGTGATACAGTCTACTCGGGTCAACTTATAAGTACAGCCCAGAGCCGAACAGGTCAGTCCTGGCAGGAGGACCCTCGCAGGCCATCCTGGCAACAGGGAAAATCAATCCACGGGTGTGGCAGAAAATGGACAAGTGACAAGTGACTGCTGGAGCACAGACGCCAGTTGATCTTAACAATCAGAACTCAGAGTCAGGTATAGGGGTTGATGCTGAAGATCAGAGAAGCAGAGCGGCCAGCCACCAGAGGGTTCTTACCTCTACCACTGCTCATGCCAAGAGGGTGATCCTGTCCTCAGACTGACCTCAGACTGCTTCAGACTGCTTCAGACCGCACTGAGTTCCTGTCTCCTCCTGCCTTATATTCCTATTTCTGCCCAGCCATATCACTCCTGTCTCCACCAGTCCACCTCCCTAGTGCTGGGATTAAAGGCATGGGAACCCAAGTGCTGGGATTGCCTTGATGTCAGCTCTGTTTCTCTTTTAGACAGATAATCTCGTGTAGCCCAGGGTGGCCTTGAACTAACAGAGATCCCTCTGTGTCTGTCTCCAGAGTCCTGGGAGTAAAGGAGTGTGCTACCATTCCTTGGCCTCTAGTGGCATAGCACTGCAGTCTGATCTTCAAGGAAGCTTTGTTTGTTAAAACACAAAGAAAATATCACTACAAAATCTAGTGGCCAGGAAAAGTATACAAGTGTGAATGGGCAGTCCTGTACTCAGTGGTGCCCCTAACAGTTAGGAACATAATTTCTGAGCTCTGACACACTATGGGTCACAGACATAGTTTCCCCTTCTCCCTGGGCTACTATTGTCCTAGCAGACAGCAGGGCCATGCAGAGAAGGGTGACGTCATCTTAACTGTAATGGTGCTCATCGTTTTCACCAACCCTGGCCCAGAGCTGTGCGTACACACCGCACCTTGTGACAATGTCGCACCCACCCAACATGTTTAAACATCATTTTTATAAAGAATTGCAAGGCTTTCCCACAATTCTGGAGGCATCAACAAATGACAAGGTGGAGCCCATGGACATTGTTCACGTTCGCCCGTGGGCTACAGGAAGTTAGGGGGGGGTTACTTTGAGACATAAATACTTGGATCTGTGGGCAAATCTCACCTCTGGACCCTGCTTCATTGCGCTTAAATAGCATATAACTATGTCCTAACAGAAGGCCGTCATTCCACTGTAAAACCGAAGAAAGTACCTGTTTCTGAAGGACCAGGGAAGTGAGAGAGAAGGAATCCAGTTGCTTGCTGTGCTGTGTATTAAGAATGATCACTAAAAGGAGGCAATGATTACCCCCCCCCCACACACACACACAAAATTATCAGGGAAGAAAGTTAATTTTGAATGGTAAACCTGTGATACCTCTATATGTTGTAAGATCATGTCACGTGTTTACCACAACACATGATCAAACAGAATTAAGCCAACAAAAATATCTGCCTTTACCCATGTGTACCTTGAGATTTTTCTCTGGCTACACTTGGGGTTAGGGTCAAACTGCTTGAAGGTTTGAACCTGCAATTAGTGTGTGTCCAAGCCTGGAAGTAGACATTCTGAAAAACCCGATGAATGAATACCTCTTAACCAACAAAAACACAACACTATGATTGATATTCTGTGCTAGAGGTCACTTGTTTCATCCTCTAGTTCATGTTTAGGCTAGCCTTAACTATAGAAAAATATCCGAATTTTTTTTTAAGGCCAAGTCAATATAAGCATGCCCTGTTACCCTTCCGTGAGACAACAACAAAATCTATATAGGAATGTCTCCGTCTCTTCTTTGCCTTCCTCTCCAGAGAGTCCCGAGAATTTTCCCTTATCCTGCCTTCATCCTATTGTGAGGAACGATGAGGAAAAAGAAGGCCTGTGGGACTCTCTGACAGAATCTTTAAATCCCTGTACCCTGCTCTCTCTCATTAGGGATCAAGGGAGGGAGCCTGTAGACGCTGGTCCCTCTAAACTCCCCACACTAGGACCTTGATCAGTTCTTTCAGATAAATGCTGGTGCTCAATTTCCTTTCTCCGTGTTATGCAGCCATGGACTCAAATCCATGGAATGATGTCACCCACATTTACTGTGGCTCACAAGTAATTTAATCTACATAAATATCTCTCAGAGGCTAGCACTGGTCTCCTAGACGACTCCAGACCCTTTCAAATTGACAGTATTAACAAGCACAAGATTGATCTCAGCCAATAAATTAATTTTTTAGAAGGACAGAGTCAGCATGCCAGCATTTTGCAACTCTGATAAATTAATGGGTCCAAATATTTATTCCCAATTACTATTCCTAGCGCAACAAATTTTGAACATCTGATAGAATAGTATCACCTTTAAACTACTTGTTCCATATATTCCTGCTCGTTGGGATACTTGAAGGTCTTGAAAACTAGGAAACGACACCGTGAAGGAACATAATTGCTCAAACCCATCATTCTTCTCAGGACAGTGCTCTGATGTAGTTTGCACTGTGGGTGCAAGCCCGTGGACCTCTGCACAGGGAACTTCCTCCTGGAAGCGGAAGTGCCTCTCCGGGTAGCCTAGGAGACACTGGGCAGCACGGTCCACAGCACGACCTTTGACCTGCTCTAAGTGGCATCAGATGCTTAGAACCCCAGATTCCTGAAGAGGCCACGGCCTTGGGTCTCTGCCGCGATGGAGGTAACAGTGGCGTCACTCCAGCCCGCGAGGAGTGGGAGGGCACAGCCACCATGCTGCCCTTGCTTGAGCAGCTTGGCCCCAGATGCTGGGCACCAGGGACTGGGAGGAGCTCTTGTGATGATTTTGTTTGGAAGGATCCTGCTCAGTATGTGGTGTCTGCAGCACCCTCTGGGACCCACCCGGAAACCCAGGGTGAGGAGAGCAGTCTCCTGCCAGCTTCCCTGTAGTGTGGAAAGGTAATGAATTGGAAAACACGAGCATGGGAGGAGGATTTTTTTTCTTTAAAAGAAGTATCCTTTCCTCAGGATTTCCATTATAACTTATAATCACCCACTGATTTTCTGTTTTGTTTTTTTAATTTCCTGATGTTCAAGCAATTTGTTTACTTCACGATCCTTGTTAGCGCTATGCTGAGAGATCCTGCCATATTTGAGACATTTAGTCTGGTTTTGTCTGGTGAAGCTCTTTTCTCATTTTGTAGGCTGCTTTTGTCCTATTGACATGTCCTTAGCCATTAGCTAATCTTGATTCCAGATACATTTGTGAAAGTTTTTATCAGCAATAGGAGTTCCCTGGTAACTCTTTTAGGATAACTTAGGTATACTATCATATCATCTTCAAATAATGATACTTTGATTCTTCCTTTCTAATTTGTGTACCCCTGACCTCCTTCAGTGTTCCTATTGCTCTAGCTAGAACTTCAAGTACTGTTTTGGATGCATACGGAGGGAATGGATAACCCTGTCCTGTTCCTGATTTCAGTGGAATTGCTCTGGATTTCTCTCCATTTAATCTGATGTTGGCTATAGATGTTTTGTAAACCGCCGTTATTATGTTTAGGTATATCCCCTGTATCCCTACTCTCTTCAGTACTTTTATCATGAATGGGTGTTGAATTTTTGTCAAAGGCCTTTACTGCATTTAATGAGATAATCTTGTGAAGTTTTTTTTCCATTATTTTTTTTTTTGCATAGTTGATTACACACACTGCTTTTTGTATATTGAACCATCCATGTATCTCTGGTCTGCTTTATCAAGGTTGATGATGTTTTTGATGTGTTCTTGGATTCAGTTTACAAGTTTTTTTAATGACTATTTTTGTATTTATGGTTGTGAGAGAAATTTGTCTGTAATTCTCTCTCTTTGTTGAGTCTTTATGTGGTTTGGGTATCAAAAAAACTGTGTCCTCATAAAATGAATTGGGAAGTGTTCCTTCTGTTTCTATTTTGTGGAATAATTTGAGGAATATTGGCATTAACTCCTCTTTAAAAGTTTCATAGAATTCTATACCATCTGACTCTGGGCTTTTTTTGGCTAACCAGTTTTCTAGTGACTGCTTCTAAATCACTAGGGGTTATAGGGCTATTTAAATCATGTATCTGATTTTGATCTAACTTTGGTAAGTGATATCTATCAAGAAAATTGTCCATTTCTTTTAGAGTTTCCAATTTGGTGGAATACAGTTTTCTAAACTATGTCCTTATGATTCTCTGGATTTCCTCAGTGTCTGTTTTTATATCCGCTCTTCGTTCCTGGTTTTGTTATTTTTGACATTCTCTTTCTACCCTTTAGTTAGTTTGGATAAGTCTATCTTGTTTATTTTCTCAAACAAAACAACTCCTTTTTTCCCCATTGATTCTTCGTGTTTCTCTGTTTTTATTTTATTAATTTCAGCCCTCAGATTGATACTTCTTGCAGTCTTCTCCTCTTGGGTGTGCTTACTTCTTTTTGTTCTAAAGCTCTCAGGGGTGCTGTTAAGTTGCTAATTTGAGATCTCTCCTATCTTTCATGTAGGCATGTAGTACTGTGAACTCTTAGCTCTCTATTCATTGTTGAGAAAACCAATCAAATGCCATGACAGGGTCCTAATAGCCCTGTCAGAGACCTGGCCTCAGTTTTGGTTTACTGGAACTGAACAGGCAGTTCTAGGAAAAAAACACAATTGAGGTGCAGCCAATGAACAAGTGCCCCCAGCCTTATGGAAGCTTAAGCTAACTGAAGAGATTTCCTCCCCCCTGCAGCTGGAAAGTCTCTATCCACTAAAGCCACCTACCAATCCTCTAACAACCCACAAACTTTTTATTTAAACCCACCAACTAGCTCCCAAACTAACCTCCCTCCATGGAATTCCACTAATCTTGCTGAAAAGGAGCCTGCAATCCTCTCTTGGGGTCACACATTGGTTCTTGGTCAGATGGCTTGAGCCCTGCATGCTGGAATTTTTGCTCTCGAGAATTAAATGCTCTTGGTGATTGCATACACATCTGGTAGTTTTTTGTGCAACTTCTTGTAGACCCTAATAATTGTGTCCCATAAGTTTGGTTACATTATTTATTCATTTTCATTGAATTCTAGAAAGTCTTTAATTTCTTTATTTATGTCCCAATTCAGTATTCATTTGGTAGATAATTGTTAAATTTCCATATGTTTGTAAACTTTCTGTTTCTGTTACTCTTAATATCCAGCTTTAATCCATGTTGGTCTGCTAGGATTCAGAGTGTGGCCCAGATGATCCAGTATTTCAGAGGACTTCTGTTGGAGTTTCCTTTGAGTTCTATATTTGAAACAGCCTTGAGAGTGCTGACTGACATGATCAAGCCTCACAGAATATTCCAGTCGAGACTTGACCATAATCCTAATCTTTAGGTCCCCATAAGATTATCAGCACCCCCGGTTATCAGGAAGTAGTATCCTAGAAAACTATACCCACATTCCCAAAAATGGATTATGGATGTTTGTCTTTGTTTAGAGTGTTGGTTACAAGTTGTGATGGATAATGGTCAGAAAGAAAGCTAAACAAAGGAGATTAGATTCGGAGTTCCTGTTTTGAAAAGAAAAAAAAAGGGCTGGGCGGTGGTGGCGCACGCCTTTAATCTCAGCACTCTGGAGGCAGAGGCAGGCGGATCTCTGTGAGTTCGAGACCAGCCTGGTCTACAAGAGCTAGTTCCAGGACAGGCTCCAAAACCACAGAGAAACCCTGTCTCGAAAAAACAAAAAATAAACAAAAAAAATTATTTAACAAAAAGGGGGGGGGAAGTACTATGGATTAATGGTCTTGTACCCTGTAAAGATTTGTCATTGTACTGGTTTTAAAAAACACTGATTGGCCAGTAGCCAGGCAGGAAGTATAGGTGAGGCAACCAGAATAGGAGAATTCTGGGAAGAGGAAGGGCTCAGGCTGCAGTCTGCTGCTGTCTAAAGAAGAACATGGCTGTGTAGTAAAACATTCAAATATGAGCAAGACTTAATAGACAGTCGTGCTGTGCCGTGAAGACCATACTATAGAAATCAGCGTTTTCACAAGCTCCATCATAAAGAAATCTCTGAACTAAGTGAGACATTTATGACAGGTTCAGGAAAAGAAAAGTTAACATTACTTTAAAATACAGGGTCTTATGGAACAGCGTGAGAATCTACAACATGAAAAGCAGGATGCAATCCTAAGTGATGAGAGTTTATGAGAAATGATTGAACTTTAACAAACTGAACTTGGAGAATCTTGTGGAAAAATATGTCAAGAGTTTGAAACAATGAAACAAGCGTAAGCTTCTGATGTTCGTGAGCTTCAGCAGAAGCTGAGAATGGCTTTTAACAAAAAGATGATCTTCTTGAAACTGTGAATTGCCTCTAATGAGAAAATGAAAAGTTATTACCTCAACCATAATTTGTACACAAACTTGAAAGTACCGTAAGGAGCCTTAAGGCAAGCAATAGCATACACTTAGCCAGCCTTGATTAAAAAGATTATGTGTATCTTAGAAACAAAGATAAATTCTCTTGCTGAAGAAAAAGATGATTTTATAAGTACACTGAAAACTTGTCATGAAGAGATAATCCCATCAGAAATGGGAAAGGGAACAGCAAAGACAGTAGAGCTCAGGGAAGGAGCAGAGCTAACCGCCCAGCACAAGAATGAACTGAGACCAAGAGTAAGTGAGTTTACGGGGAAACTAGGTGAAATATTAAGATAAAACAATCAAAATGAACAAAGCGTTATGGTTCAAATGAAAACTATGACTGAAGACCAACAAGCATTTCATCTAAATCAATTGTCTTTATGAAGGAAATAATAGACTACATTCTGAAAAGATCTAGTTGAGTAGAGATTTGAAAACTCTTCATTCTCAAAAAAATTTTTCCTTAAAGGGCGTGTTGCTGAACTAGAAGAGAATCTCCAGTTGATGTTTGAAGCATGAGATAACTTAAGTAAACTTTGAAAATAAGCAAGTTCAGAAGTCATGTGAAAAATCTGTTATATGTCTATCAATGGGGGCAAACATTTTAGAAGAAAATGAAGAGGAAGATTGTAGAAGTCCTACAAGCTGCAGGTGAATCCTTAGGAAAACTGAAAGAAAAACATGGCTTGGTCTCCGAATACGATCAGCGAATATTAGAATTAGAAGGAAAGATTAAGATCAACAAGAGAGTGTAGGTGAATGTGAAGACCCTAGGGCTTTACTTAGAGACTCTGAGCAGGAGAGATTCTCTTAAGGAGAGAACTAGAAGAAGCCACATCTACAAAGAGGAACTGCAAGTCGATCCTCTAGAAATAGAGCGTGCTAACGAAAAAGCGAGCCTTGAAAATCAGACTCTTTTAGCTCCAGTTGGAGAATGATCTCACATATTACACAGCAAAAATGAAGTCCATAATGAAAAGCTTCTTGTATTAGAACATAAAGACCTAGAACTGTTTCTTTAACAAAGAGGATCTGAAATACAAGATACGAGAGCAGAGTTGACGCTGCTAAAAGTACCACTATTATGAGTTTTATTTGGTTTGGTTTGATAGCTCTGGTTACAGGTTGTACAAGGTGTATGCATTAGCATTTTTACAGTCTGGAATCAGAAGTAAAGTTTTAGCATTTAGGCTCAGGTGGCAGATTTCTGGCAAGTGAATTAAGCACTCTGATGTGGTGTATCTCAGTCACATGTCATCAGCAGACTGATCTACGAAATGTCACAATTGCCCTAAGGACACGGACAGTGCTTTACTTTCTCAAGAACACGTTTGGTCAGAGTGTGAGCTGTAAGTGTAGGCTAAAAGGGACAGCTGGAGCAGGAAACCAACCAATCACTGAGCACCCTCACTTGATGGAGGAAGGTCATTGGTTAAAATAAAAGAAGCTGCTTGGCTCTCATTGGTTAGGAGATAGGTGGGAGGAGTAAACAGAACAGAATGCCGGGAGGAAGAGGAAGTGAGGTCAGACTCGACAACTCTCCTCTTGGGAGCAGACGCCTTCAGAGAGACGCCATGCCCAGCTCCCAGGCAGACGCAAGCTATGAAGCTCCGACCCAGGATGGACATAGGCTAGAATCTTCCCGGTAAGCGCACCTAGGGGCGCTACACAGATGATTAGAAATGGGCTAAATTAATATGTGAGAATTAGCCTAGAAGAGGCTAGATAGAAATGGGCCAAAGCAGTGTTTAAATGAATACAGTTTGTGTGTAATTATTTCAGGACATAAGCTAGCCGGGCAGGCGGCTGGGGTTTTGGGGACACAGCCCCGCCGCCGCCCATATTACAACACTCACTCTGAACCCAAAGTCAGTGAAAGAAACACACTCTGGATTTGAGACCTGGGCAAGAGCAGTTTCTTGCCCAAATGGCTAACCAATGCCACAAGGGGCCTCTTCATTGCCCATCTTCCTCTTGAAGTAGATTGCTGCTGCTAGGAGCAGACGTGTGCCATTGTCATGAAAAGTCCTAAGTTCTTAAACATCTTAAATGCTATATTCTGAAGGTCTTTGAAAGATTTGAGAAATCCTTATCCATCTGAAATATATCTCTGTACATCTAGGAAACCTAACTAACATGACTATACAAAGTTTGACTATTATAGATGATTATCTATTAACCTGTATTTCTTAAATATACATTACATTTTTTAAATGAACTGCACAAACACAATACCTTAGTCAAGAGTAGAAATATACATATAACAAAATTGATCTTAAATTCGTCTCAATAAACCAAGATCCATACCAATACAAATTATTCATATCTATATCAGAAAAGCATTACTGAGACACACCCTAGGGGGCCTCAGCAAGGTGGAGCAGACCAGAAGAACCTTACTATGATGCTCCTTAAGGGGGTCTGAGCAAGGCCAGGCAGGAAAAAGTAACAACTTTTTGCTGGAGTGGGAGGAGATTGCTTTATTTCTGCAGGGTGGGGGGGAGGGCTTCCCTAATTTAGCAGAGTGTTAGCAAAAGAAGACACATCTTAGGTCAGAGAAGAAGCAGATAGCTCTGCTAGGACTCTCCCTTAAGGGAACAGAGCAGAACTCAGCTGTAGCAGCTCTCCAGGAGAGGAGCAGGATCCCTATATCCTGTGGGGAGACCATCCCCCATCACACCCCAGCTTCAGGTAGCCTGGCTTCCCCATAGTCAGGACACCTGTACTCCAGGGCTGAGCTGTCCTATTGAGGCTCCACCCCTCCAGAGCTGCCTATTGAGGCTCCACCCCTCCAGAGCTGTCTTACTGTGGCTCTGAGCATATCCTGGCTTCCCAATAAGTCAGGATATCCCTGCAACACTACTGTAACACATTCCCCTACAATAGGGGTATTCTATTTTAGTTAAATATTTAATGTTCTCTTAGAAATTGTGCTGTGAAGTTATGATAAGTGATGACCATGGTGTCATTTCTCCATTATTTATGTATTTGGCGTGTGTCAAATTATTATTTGTATTATTATTATTCGTATTATTTTGGCAAAGGCCATATATATAATAAAGTTAGTATTGCTTGCTCTATCAAAATAAAATAGAGGCCGGGCGGTGGTGGCGCACGCCTTTAATCCCAGCACTTGGGAGGCAGAGGCAGGCGGATCTCTGTGAGTTCGAGACCAGCCTGGTCTACAAGAGCTAGTTCCAGGACAGGCTCCAAAACCACAGAGAAACCCTGTCTCGAAAAACAAAAATAAAAAATAAAGACAGAAATAATCAAATCACTATTTACATTATTTCTCTTGGTAAAGACTCTCTTCTGATTAAAATGATGGCATTTTTATTGTGGGGAATTAAATGAATTCTGGTCTAGGGTTTTTTTGGTTGTTGTTCTTTTTCCTATAAAATCTAGGATTCCTTAGAGAAATTGCCTTCTTTAAAAATTGATCACTATCATTGGCAAAAGAACTGGAAGAGAAAATAGGTAACTATGGTTTTATATATATTGTCACCATGAATTAAACTAATATCTCATTAGTGTTTAGGTAGATTGAGAACTAGAGTTTCAATTAATGAGTTATTAAATGCTCAGGAATTAGCTTTCTTTCCCTCATTCATCAATTGTCCTTGGCAATCTGTTTGCCTCTCTTTCAAATGACACCTTTCTGTCATTTAATCCAAATAAAAATGCCGGCGTGACTCTGATCTGCTCATAATTGATTCTGTGAATTATTTTTGGGTTTTCTTTCATCCCGTAGACATTTTGAGTACTCAGGTAGCCAATGTATAAAGCACAAGGTTTTAGAGTCCTGTGTTGTGAAAAACCAAGTATTTCTGTGCATGATCCACTCTCGGTGTTTACAACAGGCTCAGAAACCAAGGCTGTTCTAGAACTCTCTGTGTAGTTGTAGGGTGCGCGTCCACCTTTACCTTACCCCTTCTGTTTCCCACTGTGTAGGTGGGGCTCTGGAAAGGTAGTGAGAACACAAGGGTGGAGCCCCTCATTTTACAGAAAAACTCCATTTCCTCCACCACTGGAGGTTATGAGAAAATAGTTCTGAGCCAGGTTAAAGGTGATGGTGGTGTGCTTGGCAGGCAGAGGCAGACAAAACTCTGTGAGTTCAAGACAGGTCTGGTCTACAGAGTGAGTTCCAGGACAGCCAGAGCTGTTGCACAGAGAAACACTGCCTTGAAACATCAGAAAAGAAAAACCTTCTGCATGCCAAAGAAAGGTCCTCCCCTGACACTGGATCTGATAATACCTTCCTCTTGGATTTACAGACTCCAGAACTTCGGGGTATGTTTGTTATTTAACTCCCCCAGTCCACAGCGGTGTGTTATAGCAGCCCACAGTGACTAAGGCCGTGTCTCAAACCTAGCTTGTCTTCTCCACAAAGTCTGTCTCCGTGTAGAGCGGGTTGGTAGTTGTTTCTCTCTGTGAATGTTTCAACACAGCGCAGTGCCGTCACAGTCATTCTTTCTGCTGGGACTAACTTTGCTTTGTTGTTCTTTTGTTCTTCTCTGTGTAGCCCTGACTGCCCTGGAACTCGATCTGTAGATCAGGCTGGCCTCCAATTCAGAGATCCTTGCACTCACAGAGGCAAGCGCCTCTGCCTTCTGAACGCTGGGATTAAAAGTGTGCACCGCCACCGCCCAGCTTGTTGCTGACTTTTATGTTAAACATTTTTTTATTTATTGCATGCAGGTAGGGTGCCCACATGTCCAGGTCAGAGGACAACTTTCAGGAGTTGGTTCTCCCCTCCAAGGTAGATTCCAGGGATTGAACTCAGGTCATCAAGCTTGGAGATAGAAATCTTTACCCATGAACTGTCTCACCTTCCTGTTTATGGTTATTCTTCATAGCCAATAACATGGTTTGGTTCTATATTTCTGCATAGTGGTTCCCCTTCTCCACTTTTTTAAATTTAAATTTTGTTTTTTATTTAATGTACGTGGATGTCCTGTGTGCATGTGTGCCTATGCACCGTGTTCATGTTCATGGAGGCCAGAAGAGGGCATTGGATCCCCTAGAACTGGAGTTACAGATGGTTGTGAGCCACTGTGTGGGTGCTGGGCATCAAACCCAGATCTCCTGGAAGTGTAGCAAGTGCTACTGAACATCTCTCCAGCTCGTTTTCTGTTTTGTTGAGAGAGTTTTATGTAGCCGAGGCTGGCCTCTAACTTGCTGTCTACAGGGATGACCTTGAAGTCTTGATTCTCCTCATTCCACAGGCATCCCCAGCGCTAAGAACACATACCTCACTGCTGGTACTGTTTTATGTTAGACCCTCAATGCTCCTCTGGGACTTCAAAAAAATAAAGGGCTATCTTTAGGTGCTATGATTTGAGTGAATCTTTGCTTTATTCTAAATTTTTGGATATAAAAATATTCTGTGTTTGTATGTTTCATAATAAAACGTTTAAAAAGTTGCTCCAGGGCTCAGAAGTTCAGGGCACTGGCCCTTCTGGAGCCAGCGGTGGCTCACAACCATCTACAATGAGATCTGATGCCCTCTGCTGGTGCTCGGGTGTACATGCAGGCAGAAAAATGACTACAAAGAAAGGAGAAAGAAAGCTAGAAGAAGCACTCACCTTTAACCCCACGTTAATCCCAGCATCAGGAGGAAGAGGCAGGTTAACCTCGAGTTTGAGGCCAGCTTGGTCTACACAGTGAGATGCTGTCTCCAAAGGGGGAAGGGGCTGCTTGCAGCTGCAGACACTCTTTGTGCACTGAATAACTTGACTCCATCATGAAGTCGTCCAAATTTCCTTACTCAGGCTTGTGCTGACTCGTTCCTCTGAAGTGTCTTGCTTTTTACCTCTTTCATCATTAACATATTTTAGTGATTTTACTTTATATTAAATTCGTGTGGTTGTCTTATGTATTAGTGTGTTCGAATTTTTGTTGTTTTGTTTTGAGGCAAGGTCTTACTACGTAACCTGTGTGGCCTTGAACTCACAGAGATCTGCCTACTTCTGCCTCCTAAGTGCTGAGACTAACGGTATGCCCCACCACACCCAGACCTTTAAAAAAGCTATCTTTGTTTCTGGAGACTGGATCTCAGACAGCCTAGGCGGCCTGGAGTTTCCTGAGTGGCTGAGGCTGTTGGCGCTGCAGATGCTCTTGGCTCTGTGTGGTCGGGTTACGGCACACTCCACTGTCCCCAGCTGTTGTAGCCAGTTCATAAAGCCTGAGAGCAGTATTCTGGTTCTCTTTGTATATAATACCTTCTCAGTAAACACTGGCAAAAAACATGGAATTGAACTACAAAGAACAGAATCATGAGTTTCTACCCACTGCGTTGGCTTTCATCTTCCCTTCCTAGTGTGTTTCCCATCAGTATGTGCTAAGGCGAAAGTCACATTAGCAGAAGTTCGTTCATGGTGGCTTCTTGGCCAGAAAAGATGTTGAGGGGATGTGGTCAGTTGGTAGCATGCTTGTCTAGCATGCACGGAGCCTTAGGTGCGATCCCATCATGAAACAAAGCCACAGCCAAACTATGCACGTGACTCCAACACTCCGAAGTAGAAGTTCAAGGTCAGCTCGAGCCACGCGGGACTCTTGGAAAAGAAAAAGCTAGAAAATAGGGCAGATGCGCTGGCTTGCATTTTTTTTTGTTTTAAAAACTTATTTAATTTTATGTGTATGAATGTTTTCATGTATGTATACAATGTGAGTGCCTGGTGCACTTGGATGTCAAAAGAGGGCAATGGGTCACTGGGACTGGAGTTTGAATGTCCATGAGTTGCCATGTGGATGCTGGAAATGGAAGGCAGTTCCTCTTCAAGAGTAAGTGCTCTAAACTGCGGAGCCGCCTCTCCAGCTCCCTCTTTTTACTATATTTTCATTAGGCATCTGTGTGCGTGTGTGTGCACATGTGTGAATTATGTGCACGTTTGTGTGCACTAGCAGGAAATCTAAGATGGACTAATAAAAGACTAAAGTGTTACTCTGTGTGTTTAATGTGCATGAGGCACATACATGAGGACAGGTGGGTGGTAGTGGTACATGCCTCTGTGTGGCCAAATGTGTGTGTGGGGTGTCTGCTGTCATTGCCTCTCAATCTCCATTTTATTGTCCTGAGACAAGCTCTGTCTCTGTCTTAGTTAGGGTTTCTTTTGCTGTGAAGAGACTCATGACCATGGCAACTCTTATAAGGAAAAGGTTAGCCTTTTGAGGTTAGCTCATACAAGTAATCCTCCCTTCTTCTCGTAGAAATGTTTATCAAACGCTTGGTTGCTCAGAATCTATGCCAAATGTTTCTTGAGTTTGGAGAGGCTTAGAAGGCAAAGAAACATGTGATTGCTGTGTGGTGGCGCACGCCTTTAATCCCAGCACTCGGGAGGCAGAGGCAGGCGGGTCCCTGTATGTTCGAGGCCAGCCTGGTCTACAGAGCGAGTGCCAGGACAGCCAGAGCTACACTGAGAAACCCTGTCTTGAAAAGCCAAAAGGGGGGGAAAAAGACAAGAAAGTAAGTGCTTATCTCAGGGACATTTAGGTTAGCTGCCTATGGAAAGATTAGGAAAGCCCAGGGGAACGTGGACACTTCAATGTCTGCAGGACTTTCTGGTCTTCCACTCTTTGGCAGGCAGGGCAAGCGTTAGTAGATGCCTTTCATATGTGATGAGACTTAGACTTTGCAAGGTTAAGTGATGTTTCCCCCTAAAAATCTCACAGATAGTGAGCCACAGGGTTAGTCATCTAATCCAATCCTCCTGCCTCCAAATCCAGTACGATTTTCTCTGTGGTTGACCTTATCCCTGTAATCTGAACTTTGCTGTTGCCCTGGCAACGGTGTGGAACACTTGAGTCCTAGAAACCATGATACTGGCTTCTCTGTGGGTCGCCAGGCTTAAATGAGGTCATCATCAGTCCCATTTTTGTGTGCTTCATCTTAAGGTTTATTAAGGTTGGTGTCTTGGTCACCAAAAGATGTCTGATCCCTAGTCAGCTTTGGGGCACTGCCTGTTCTGGTCATGGTCCCCACATTCTGTTTACCTTGGTCCTGGGAAGTGGGTAGAAAACAAGAAACCCAGAGACAGGACAGAGGTCTGAAGTGGGGCTCTCCCCCTTGGTCTTCACTTTCTCCCTCTGCTGTTATAGTCACTTGTCACTGAGCCGCTGTTGTGGGGTTGACTGTTAGGCAGTGGCGAGGGTTTACCTTTCTGCCCACTACCCATAGGAGTCAGGTAAACTCTGGGGACACTCTGAGATTTTGCCAGCAGGTGGCACTTGTACCCTACTCTTACCAAATACAGGCTAAGACAAGAAATAGTGTGTTCTATTTATTACTGCTTTGTTTAGCTAGGCCTAAGCACTTCTCTTTCCCTAGTGTAGGGGGTGAAATATCTGGTTACACACTGCAGTACATTTCGACTCTTCTCCCACACTGGATGGAAAATTGTTTACAGTACTCAACACATAACAGTAAAATGTGAAAGAAGGAGAATATAAATCACAGTTAGGAACATCAGGTTTTATTAAGGGTTGTTGGTAACTGGAGGGATGATATTTTTATTATTGTATCTTTTCCTTGTATTTATTTTGAGACAGGGTCTTGCTGTGCAGTCCAGAACTCACTAGACCGACAAAGTCAGGCCTCCAGTGTGGCTGTCCTCAGGCCTCAGTCTCTGGAATGCTAGGCCTACAGTGTGGGTCACCTGGCTCCATTCTTGGGTCTTTAGATGAATGGGAAGGGGGGAGGGGAAGATGTCTTTCCTAGGATGTGAAATAAAAATGGAAGTGTACACCTAGGGCAAGCAAGTTTCTGTCTGCTTTTCATCTCGTTAACCCAACATTCCGTGCTATTCCAGGCCTGCAAACGTGAAGCGGTCTCTTTATTGCTCTGCGTCTCTAGGGTTGCACAATCCACATCCTTCCACCCATTAGCTTCCATTTCCAGAGGGTCCTTCAACCGTGCATTCATTTTCCGCATTGTTCTCGGGAACACAGGTGCACGGTTTAGATGGTCCTGCGTTACCAGAGCAATTTGTGAGAACCCCCTTGAGACAGCAGGCTTCGGAGACAAAGCTGGAAAGTCAGTGTTATGGTCATACAAACCAGGCAGTGTTCTGGGCAAAGGCGAATTATTATAGGATTCTCAAATCGGTAAAAATCCATGGTTCAAGTTTCTCTTGAACGGGAAATCAGGTTAAAACTTGCCTCCATGATCAATGGAGTTTGTTTGGGACCCTGTGACTCAGTAACTGGATGAGGCCCCTAACTATTCCTTCCCAGACCTTGAGCATTTCTCGGTTGTCAATCAACCTTGCAAAGAAAGACCTCAGTCTCGCCCCGCCCATCGCTGTGAAAGTGCGGACAAAGATTAGGGGCGGGGCAGGGGGCTCGGAAACCGGACCCGGGAGCGGGTTCCTGGAGCTTTGGGGCCGGCTCCCTGCGTCCCGGAGCGGTGGTGGCGGAGGCAGCTGGCGCGCGGCTTTGTGGCGTGCACGGGTTCCACCGAGTGTCGTGGAGGCACAGCCAGCGAGGACACTCTGCCTGGTCGCGGGTGCGGCATGGCTAGCCCCGCTCGGTCCGGCTTCCCGGCGCGCACGAACAGCCGTCTGGACGCGTTCCTGCGGCGGCACCTGGCGCCCGAGGTCTACGACGCCGTCCGCGCCTACGAGCCGTGCATCGTGGTGTCCGACGCAGAGAAGCACACGTTCAAGTACGTTGTGCTCAGCGACCGGCTCATCTACCTGACCGAGAACCCGCCCAAGTCCATCCGGCGGGTCGTGGCTCTGCGGGACGTCGTGGCCATTGACCTGGTGAGGATCGCGGGAGCGCGGGAGGGCGGGCTCCTTCCTAAACTCTCGCACCCCTCTCCTGCACCGGCGAAAGGAGGAGGAACACCTTCTCCATCCCGCCCGCGACTTCCCCACATCTTCTTGTCAGTGAAAGCAGCGGCGCGGGAAAGCTGGGGATTGCGGGAGAATTTGAAATAACGACGCCCCCACCCCCTTCTCAGTCTGTCTACCCCTGCTCCCAGCATTGCGGAGATTTGACAGCTCGTGCCCCTGTAGAAACACACCTTCAAGCCAGCCTCTTGTCCTTTAAACTCCTGGTCTGCAGCGTGTGTGGGAGGAACAGGAGCCCACACCCGCGCAAACTAACGCTGCGAGCGAGTTAAGCTGCCAGGGCTTGTTTACTTTCTAACACGGGACTGGTCCAGGCCAAGTGAGGGAACGAATGAATTTACGTGATGTGCACTGGGTACTTGCCCCTTTCAGGCTGCCACTTGATCCAAACTGGATGAGAAAACTTCCTGGAAGGAGTGTCATCAGAGCCGAGTCTCAGGAGGTACAATCTGGCCTCTCTGAGCGTGTCCCAGTTTCTAGAGTGTTGCCTCCATCTCTCTCTCCTCTGGGAACAGGTTGACTGGAAGAGCCCGCAGCCTCCTCTCCGGTTTCCCCTCCCACTACCTCCTGGTCTCTTTGTCTGCGCTGCTTTCCAGGTGTTTCTTCCTTTCTCCCTTGGGACAGGTGTCTCGCCTCCTTTCTCTCTTGTTTGCCTGAGTCTGTATCTCCGAGGGAGAGGTTGGCAAGGCTCTTGACTGTTTTGCCTAGAAAATCAAAATTTGGTCCAATGCACTATAAGAAAAAAAATAAAATTCAATGAAATTTTATTTTTTAAATTCAGATTTCCCTTGTCAGCTGCGATCACACTGATTTGTTTCTGTAACACTTTTATTTAATGCACTTTTTTTTTATTTCGAGTGAACGTGTGTGTGTTTATTTGTTAGTGTGAGTGTGTATGTGTCATGGTGAGAATGTGGATGTCAGAGGACAGCAAGTGTAAGTCAGGTCTCTCATCTTGAGGGTCCTGGGCTCGAACTCAGGTCTTCAGTCTTGGCATTAAGCACCCTTAGCTGCTGTTAACAACTACGTCATCATCATCTTCTTCTTCTTCTTCTTCTTCTTCTTCTTCTTCTTCTTCTTCTTCTTCTTCTTCTTCTTCTTCTTCTTCTCCTTCTCCTTCTCCTTCTCCTTCTCCTTCTCCTCCTCCTCCTCCTCCTCCTCCTCCTCCTCCTCCTCCTCCTCCTCCTCCTCCTCCTTCTCTTCCTCCACTTCCTCCTCCTCCTTCTCCTCCTCTTCCTCCTCCTCCTCCTTCTTCTGTAAAAAAGTAAATCGTTGTCATTATTTCTGGTCTTCTGAGCTAATTTAAAAAATAAATTGCCTTTACTTTTTTAAAAAAAACAATCAAACAGCCGAGGCAGAATGCAGGAGACTATTAATGCACTATGACTAAGTTCAATCTCCCATTTTGCAAACAAAATGAAACAACTTCCCAAAGCAAACAACCAAAAACCCCAGAAGAATATGTTGAATCTATATATGAGCTGCACAAATCTAACATTCAAACACTGTTTGTAGGGTCATTGTCCCTCCTGGGCAGTGTAGGTGATCATTGGAAGTTGTGATAGCGATTCCTCCCCAGAGATAGCCACACTCCAAATCCTTGGGATCTGGGACTATGTTATAGCAGATGACAAGGGAAATTGAGAATGCTACTCAACTGACTTTAAAATAGGAGTCTGACCTGGGCCTGGTGGCCCACACCTGTAACCCCCGCACTCCAGAAGAGGATCATGAGTTTGGGGCCAAGCAAGACCTTGTTGAAAAGTAAACAAACAGGGGCTGGGGAGATGGCTCGTCAGTTCAGAGTGCACACATACTGTTCTTCCGGAGGACAGAGTCAGTTCCCAGCACCCACTTCATGTGGCTCACACCTGCCTGGAACCCCAGGTATCTGGAGCACCCTGTGCTCACAGGCACATGGCCTTCCTCTACATATACACATAATTAAACTAAATCATTTTAAAAAGTAAATAAATAAAATTAGATAAATTAGTAGTATCCTGGTAGGCACTATGTAGGTGAGAGAGGGAGAGGCAGCCTGAGAAAGACCAGCCAGCATTGCTAGTTTCAGAGGAAGAAGGGATTGGGAGTCTGGAGAAAAAGGGCAGCATCTAGGAGCCGAAAGTGGCCAAGGAGACAGACTTCCCTAGGGGCCTCCAGAAGGGGACAGTCCTGCTGGTACCTTACTGTGAGCTCAGCAAGACCCATTCTTGTTTTTGTTTGGGACTAAATGCAGGCCTGGTGCATCCCAGGCAAGTGCTGATCCACAGAGCTCCCCCACTCACTGATCCCCCAAGACCGGACTCCTGGCTAGACTTCTCACCTCCAGAACTGAATGGAAGCAAGTGTGTGCTGCTGGGTGGCAGCAGTGCTGTGGCAACGTGTCTGAGCGGCCATACGCTCCGTAGGAAGCTGATGCATTTCAGGTGAATGGGCTGTTAAGATTATCCTTCCTGAGAAAGGGTCCTGCCGGGCACAAATGTCTTAATCTCATTTCTGAGATCTTAGAAAACAGGTCTTGGATTGTTATAGTCTAGAGATTTATACTAGACTCCATAGGTTTCCCCTTAAGATGAATGAATGAATGAGTGAATGAATGAATGAAAATTTAATTTTTTGGATTTTTCGAGACAGGGCTTCTCTGTGCAACAGCCCTAGCTGTCCTGGAACTGGTTCTGTAGACCAGGCTGGCCTCGAACTCACAGAGATCTGCCTGCCTCTGCCTCCCGAGTGCTGGGATTAAAGGCGTGCGCCACCATCGCCCGGCTATAATTTGATATTTTTATTAGTTCTTTGAGAATCTCGTCATCCCCAGTTTCTTACATCACATGTCGTCACCCTCTGGGTTACGCCAAGGCGGCCACACTTTGACAGTGTCACTGTGAGCAGCTTGAGAACCCGCCTTCCCTTTGCTGAAATCGTGTCCCTGGGCGCTGCCCTCTCTCGGAGACCGCATCTCTGTGTGCCTTCCCTTGTCCTCACTTCTCACCTTGCTCTGCAAGCGCGTCTGCTGGTCAGCTAATGCCCACTTGTCTCGGTTCCCTCTCTGCCTTTGTCCTTGTGTCACGTGGACATCTGGAAGCCCCAGAGCAAGCTAGCCCTAGCGCTTCTGGGCCCCAGCTCTCCCGGTTTGCTATGTGGTAGACACCTGTGAATCTAAGGTGTAATTACAGTTCTGGGGGGAAAAAAACCAACCAATCAAATGAACAACTAACAAACAAACAAACAAAACAACAACCCTGCAAGCAGGTAGACGAAATCCCATTTTCTCGTCTAAAGAAAAGAAGGAAAAGGATGGAGGTAGTGGCTATAAAAAGTTAGATCAGAAATGTATACATGTTTTAGAGCAGTGAAATTTCTCTTTTAGGAGGAAAAAACTGTTTAAGTGTCTTTACAGGCGTTTGATCTGGTTCATCTCAGTTGACTAGAAAGCTTGGGCATGCCTCTAAAGTGCTATGTTTTCATTAAAAGCTACTTTTGAAGGTATTCTGTAGAGGTCTGCTGTTGTGTAGACTATACACACACACACACACACACACACACCTTAAAAACCACAAAGTGGAGATGCACACACACATACACGAAGTGGAGATACACACAGACAGTCAGACACACACTTATTATAAACAATGAGGTTTATAAAAAAGGAATGTGTATTAACAAAAACACCATTGCTTTTTATTGTATAAATGGTTTCCTGGCCTCTGTTGCCTGTTGTATTTTTCGTAGGAACTAGAACAATTAGAGAAAGAATTGAGAACAAGAAGAGAAAATGTACCCCAGTGGAAAATTACGGAAACAACTCGCGTGAAACTCACCCTTAGTGTACAGGATTTATTTTCCCCAAATAATTAGGCGTTCTGTTCAATGAGAGCAAATTCTTTTTCAGATCGACGATTACCCAGAATTTTTGAATTCACCTGATAGAGAGATCAACCAACATATTCGTATTGTCTATTCGTCAACCGTTTTGAAAAAAGCGTGCGGAAAATCCAAAGGTGTCGGGAAATTCCTATCTTCCCTTCACCACAGCAAGGCTAACAGGAAAGGTATGTAGTACATGACATTAGAAAAACTCAGCTGCTTTTTTTTTTTTTGAGACAAGGTTCCCCTACCTTTTAACACCCATAGATTAAAAGAATTTGTTTTTCTGGTGAAGAAGTATAGCGGGAAAAGAGAAGGCTCATGCACCTGGGTCTAGACTATCCATCGGCAAGCTTGGGCCTCCCACTAGGAAGGGATGATCATTTAAAAACATTTGTTCTTCAAAAAAAAATTTTGGAACTGGATGTGGTGGCACACACCTGCAATCTCAGCACTTGGAAGGCCGAGGCAGGAGGATTATAAACTCAAGCCAAGCTCCTATCTAGGAAAAGAAGTAGAAAACAAAAGAGAAAAATTGCTGTTGCTGCATCCCTGGCTGTAGTTAAATTTGTAGAATGAGCTGTATTAGACCCTTGGAAACAGAGATCTTAGTATCCAGGATGGGGAATGAATGACTCTGGCTGTGCTGTGGGCAAGGGGATTGATAACCAGGAAGCAGGGTGGGGCCACTGGATAGAAAACTAAGAAGCAGCATCAAGTCATGGATGCTCAGCTAATCAGGCCAAACAGGGTTCTTCCTAAGGAAGGCTGCGGTGGTCACACATTACCTGGGGGAATATGAAGGACGGGGACTCAAATGAGACTCACAGAGCGACCATAGATAGAGGATGCAGGGTTCTGGGATTCTTGCTTTTGAGATAGTTTTATTTTTCTGAATAGCTTTTTTTTTTTCCTGCATAGCTCAGGTTTGTGGTTGAGACAACTTGCTGTTCTTACAGAGGACCTCGGTTCAGACCCCAGCACCCACAGGTGGCTCACAGCCATCCGTAACTCTGGTTCCAAGCGATTCAGTGCCCTCCTCAGACCTCCATGGGCACCAGACACAGAGGTGGTGCAATGCACTTATGCACATAAACAAACAAACAAAATGACTGCATCCTTAACAAAGAATGGGAACTGGGAAGTGACAGTCTGAGGTGGCCCGTGGGTAACCCCTTCTTTGAGCACCCATTTACTGTCCGCTAGACTCCACGTCAGAACGAGAGCCTTCCAGAGTCAGCCACCCAGTGGAAGGAAGTCGTGTCATGTTTTCCCCTTTAATGGACAAGCACCTCTGCGCATGGAAACTGTTTGTCCCAGGCACAATTAGCGGGGTTATGAAATCCCTGGTTGCTCACCAAGTCTCTTGTTGCACTAATTAGGGTAGCGAACTGGTGTTGCTTGCCTTAAATGCATATTCAACCTGCCTGCAAGCCTAGTTTCCTTGGCTCCTTTTCAACGTGGATAGGACCGTGAAAATATATTAAAAGAACATACTGAATTGGGTTGTAGTTTATGAAATTGCAGTGGCTAGAAACTTTGCAAACGATATTAAACAGTGAAGAAATTATGTTGTGTACATATTTGTGACTAGTCGCAGAGTCCCTTCTGTCTGCTCTTTACCTTCACCCCAAAGATATTATCAGACACATTTTTCTGCAAGCTGACCTTGAATGCACAGAGATCTACCTGCCTCTGCCTCCCGAGTGCTGGGATTAGAGGCACACCACCATTCCTGGCCCCATCTGACATGTTTGTGCAGATGTTCTTTGAAACACAATTCTACCACCACCACCACCACCACCACAAGAAACGATACATATTATAAGATAAGAGCATTCATTCTTTCCATCATGATGATGTTGGGTGCTTGATGTTTTCTGTTGTCTTGCACACTGTTTGACTAGGGTATTCCTATATATGTAGGACCCTGGGTTCACCTCCTCTAGGACCCTGTGGTTTACCTCCTGTAGGACCCTGTTGTTTACCTCTTGTAGGACCCTTACCCCTATAAGACCTTATGGCTCACCTCCTGTAGGACCCTGTGGTTTACCTCTTAGCTGCTCTGTTATGTGGTCCTACAGGAAGGGGTGGACTCATGCCTGTCTGACCAGCTGTGTGAAAATAGCTATTACCATAGTCTTTAATGTTAAGGATGATGTCATGCCAAGAGAAGCAGCAAGCATTAACTACTGAGTAGTTAAATAAAGACAATTATTAGCACTGACTGCTAACCTCCTGGGTGAAAGCCCAGGGAATATTTTTATCGTGTGGCAAAGTTGTCCACTCTCCAGTCACCTTGAATATCTGAACAAAGGAAACTCAGAGTCCAGATCATCTGCAGTAAAAATACGTGGTTTAAATAATCAGATACAGTTGTTAGGTCCAGCTTTTTCAAGGGCTATAGAGAAAAAGCAGTTTTTTCCCTCTCATGAACATGCCTGTGTTCTTATGTGGGCCACAGTCAGCATTTTGGATTTTCCGTATTTAGATGCGGAGTGGCTATTAAACGTGGCTCATCAACTTGGTGTCTGAGCCGTTGCTCTCTGGAGAGTGGGATAGCTTCAGGATTTTGTCATTCTTGCCTGTACCCACAGCCTCAGGTATGTGGTGTCTAGGAGCTCAGACATTCCACAAACAGAAGCAGACCACGACCTACTTCACTTCCTCCCCATTACGAATGAAGACTTCAAGCCGACAGAAGGAGGCAGTGGCCGTGGCAATAGACGGCTGTGTGACTACCCTTGATGACATTAGGTCCTCAAGAACTCACATCACTAGTTAATGACCACATCACTCTTTTGTTTTTAAGTCAAGCAAGATAATAATGGACCTACTTTTTGGAGAAGAAAAGATCCTAGGAGTCCGAACAAATCCTCTCTCAGGTGAGATTATTTTATCTTTTTTTTTTTTTAAATGTTTATTTATTATGTATACAATATTCTGTTTTTGCGTGTATGCCTGCAGGCCAGAAGAGGGCACCAGACCTCATTCCAGATGGTTGTGAGCCACCATGTGGTTGCTGGGAATTGAACTCAGGACCTTTGGAAGAGCAGGCAGTGCTCCTAACCTCTGAGCCATCTCTCCAGCCCCGAGATTATTTTATCTTGCTGATCAAAACTTACGTTGCAGTTTGGTTTGTTTTAAAAATATGTTTTTACATATTGTATGTGTGGTGTGTGTGCCTGTGTGTGCATGCAAGTGTGTGTATGTGAGTGTGTGCATGTGAGTGTGTGTGTGCAAATGTGTGCATATGAGTGTACATGAGGATGCACCACGTTGTGCAACGTGGAGACCAGAGGGTACATTGTGGGTTCTAGGGATTAAATTTAGGTCATCTGCACTGGTGCTTGCTACTTCATCTGCTGAGCCATCTCACTGGCCCTCAATTTAAAAAAAATACATTTTTCTACTACTTGCTTTAGATTCATTCTGTGTATATCATGTATGTAGCAATAAAAAAATTATTTTGAAAAAAAACTTTTCCAAATTAAAATCCAGTTAATTAAAATGACACAATATGATATTATATTTTTCATTTTCATGGAATATATACATACCACAATATCACTTTAATAGATTAAAGTTGAATTAAAAGTAATTATTAACCTTAAACTCTTCGTAGAGCAAAATGTTAGGACTCGTAACATTTCTTGGTTTTGCTTTTTCTTTTTGAGACAGGGTCTTAGATAGCCGAGGCTAGCCTCTAACTCACTATGGAACTAGGGATAACCTTAACCCAGGACTTTGTGTATTTGAGATAAGTACTCTTCCAAGTGGGCCACACCCTGAGCCCTGAGCCCTGTAATGGCTAAAGGCGAGTAAGGTAGAATTTGTGTCCTTGAGAATCAAACCTGCTTTCCAACGTCTGCCTGGAAGTTATGTAATGGTAAATACGCTCCGTGCTCCAGGTGAGTTGACAGAATTTGCCTAAGAGATTTAAAGAGGGGAAGTAAGTTGTGGAGGGGTAAGGCTTCCAGGTGACAGTTGATAACAGGATAGTTCGTAAGGGGGTGGAGCCATCAAGGAGAGCGGACACAGAACAGGAATCAGGCTGTGGACGGGCAGGTGATACACAGAACAGGAATCAGGCTGTGGACCTGCAGGTGATACACAGAACACAAATCAGGCTGCGGACGGGCAGATGATACACAGAACGCAAATCAGACTGTGGTGACTCACCTTGATTGTCAACCTGACACATCAGGAAGGAGACCTCAGTTCAAGAACCGCCCCCATGAGATGGGCCCGTGGGCATGTCTGAAGGGGCAATTTCTTGGTTGCTAGTTGCCGCAGGAGAGCCCACTCCACTGTGGGTGGAACCATCCCTAGGCAGATAGGCAGGCCTGGGCTGTGCAGGAAAGCTGGCTGAGCAAGCCAGATGAAGTTATTCTGTAAGCAACATTTCAGGCTCCTCCCACACTTCCCAGTGCCCGCTTGTGACTTTGAACAAGCCCTTTCCTCTTAGTCCCTTTTGGGCATAGTATTTATGACAGTGATAGAAAATGAATACAGGACATAAGCAAGCCTCAAAATAGAACACGAAGGGAAATTGGGCACGTATTTTGGAAGGCCTTTCTTTAAGATTTGTTTTATTTTGTTTTGTGTGTGTGTGTGTCTCCCTGTGTGTTTTCGTGAAGGTTAGGAGAGGACATCAGATACTGACTTCACTGGAAGTGAAGGGAAAGCCAGTATAAATTTTAAGGAGATATTCTCCTCTCATAACCTGAAGTATAATACTACCATACGTGGAGAGACCACGTGACTTCCCGCCTGGGGAGTGTCGGAAGACTGTGGTCTGCAGGACAGGTGCTTAATGTTTCTCGAGTGCGTGACTGTGCTCCATACATAAGGCTTAGCCGGACTTGTGTGGTTTAGGTTTGCGGGAATTGATTTGACCTCTGCCACATGGTGTGAGCTTGCACTGCTGCCGTGAAGGCCATAGTTGCTGAGCTCATGGTGGAAGCAAGGCACCGAATGAATATTGGAGCGTGACTTCAAGGCTTGAAAAGATGCAGGGAGAGGCAGGTATGGCCAAAGCCATTGACGTGCTTTTAGAGTCAACCGTCACCAGAGCATATTTTGGCTTATGCTAGTCCCCAAATTTCTGACAAATACTCTTGTCGTTTCCCCCATTGAGAATGATGAATGGCTGGGCTGGGAGGTAGCAGCGCACACCTTAACCCTAGCACTTGGGAGGCAGAGACAGGTGGATCTCTGGGAGTTCGAGGCCAGCCTGGTCTACGGAGTTTCAGGACAGCCCGGGCGACACAAAGAAACCCCGTTTCAAAAACACAGGAACAAAAGAAGGTAGAATGACGGATGGTTAGCATGGTCTAGACACCGAAGAGAGAACCTGTTGAGACTGGCACTTAGAGCTTCGACTTTACAAAGGAGTTTGTTGAAATAGCAGGAGAGTTCCACACTCGTTCACAGGGGTAGCCTTCTCTCATCTGTTGCTCTAATCACACATAGCCTAGTTCTTGTCTTCGTGTTCTCTGTTAGATGAACAGTGCTGAGCACAATCAGCCAGGGCTAGAATTGAACCCGAGTGATACAGGAAAGGAGAGGAAAAGCCATGGGTTGGCCCAGGTGGCTCTGGGTGTGTGGGGCACAGGACTCTGCTCTGATGTTTGTCAGACAGCTTCCTTTTCTCTCCCTGAGTCCTGTATCCTACCTGGGGCAGCCAGGTTTGAAACTCACGTTGTCCAACTCCCGCTACTGGACAGAAGCCGATTCTCATTTTGCATTAAAATCCCAGGGAAGGTTTGTAACTATCGCACCGGCACAGCTGACTGAAAATACCCAGCCTAGTGTGGGGACCAGAGGCTCTGGAAACACGACAGCTTGTGTGTTGACATGTGGAATCGGGAGTCTCTACATAAAGGGCGTGTGGACAGACAGAGTTGTCTCTGTTCTGAGCGTGTTCTCGCAGTGTCGGCTCCGTAATTAGACATCAGAACCAGGAGCCTGAGCGAAAGGCAGGCTGGGTGGAAACACCAATTAGCGGGCCGAAGGATGTGCGCAGGTGCAGAGCTTCTCAGCGCCTCTTAGAAGCAGGCCGAAGCCTAATTATGAGAAGCTGCCAGTCAGAAGGACGCTGCTGTCTTGGGACATCAGACTTGGAGAAATGCCATCGCTTCGGGACAGCAATAAACAATGGGCTTTCAAGGCCTAGGGGATGGAAAACTGATCTCTGACCATGAGTGTTTAGGTTTCTCTCTCCTTAGGATAACTTCGTTAGTGGATATTTCCAAGTTTTTGTAGATCTTATGAAATAAAGCACAGGGAGTTATCTTAGTTTTTTTAAAAAAGTTCATACTTGTGTATGAGTGAGTGTATGTTTTTGTGGGAGTGTGCCCTTGCATGTGTAGAGGCCAGAGCATGATGTCAGATGTCCCCCTCTGAAACAGGGTCTCGCACAGCTAGCCTGCAAGCCTTAGGGATCCTCCTGTCCCTGTCCCCCACCTCCTGAGGTTCTGGGGATCCTCCTGTCTCTGTCCCCCACCTCCTGAGGTCCTCAGGGATCCTCCTGTTCCCCACCTCCCATGCGTGTGCAGCAAGCATTCTTACCTTCTCTGCGCCATCTCCTTGCCCCCCCCCCTTATTTTAAGAAAAGTGTTTTCTGGCCTGGTGAAGAGTTCTGTAAACCTGGGAGTCAGGGGGATGAAAACGAAGCTCTCCCACTGTTAATGGGATCTTGGCTTGTTTAGCAGCTTAGTTTAGAACACTCACCCTCCCGGTTGCCGTTTCTCGAGATGCCATTGCAACAAGTCTGTGCAGTATCTGTAAGAGGAAGGCATGTGAATTGCATCATGTGGCTCACACATTTAAAGGCAGGGTCCCTAAATGTGGAGAGTGTGATGGGTGACACATGATCTCATGTGATGTCGTAGCGGCAATACAGTCTGTAGGTTTCTCACACATAGGCTTTGAATGTGTCCTTCAGACTTAAGTGACTGTATGTCTCCCATAGGTGGGGTGTCTTGACACTGCAGCTCCACAGAGGAACTTGACATCCAGGGCTCAAACCCCATGTGGACAGGGATGTTCTGGCGTCCTTCGACTGTATTCATATTTCCCTCCCAAGACTCCACTGCAAGCACATCCTCCTTTAACTGAACAAACACTACTAAGCAAGAAAGAAGGAAATAATGTTACCAGGGCAGAGCTCACTGAAATAAACAAAGATAGAGGGGCTGGAAAAATGGCTCAGTGGGTGAGAAGGCTTGTTGCTCTTGCAGAAAACTGGAATTTGGTTTCCAGCATTGATGTTGGGTGACCCTCAACCACCTGTGACTCCAGCTCCTGAGGTTCCAGTACCACCCTAGGGCCTCTGTGGGGATCTGCACACATGTGTACGTACACATACATAAGTAAAAACAGGAATGGCGACAGTAGAAAGGATGACCACGTCGTCTCCCGTCCTCCTCTTTATTCTAACAATTCCCAGTGATGGCAGGCATTTTGGAGAAGGATGGGGGCTCCCCCCCCCCACTTTCATACACACTGAATTTCCATAGTATTGTGGCAGTGCATAAATTCAGGAGACAAAGACTCAGGAAGCGTTGGAATCCGGTCACTATGGGAATGCCAAGCCCTCAGCAGTGTTTGCTCATCTCGGTGCATGTTCCCGGGAGCTGCTTAAACCTCACTCTGAAACTCAATGCCTTGTGCACACCTCAGTATTTATCATGCTACAGTGTTGCCCAAGAGAAACTTTGTGACCGTTTCATAACCACCATGTGATGTTTTTATTGAGTGAAAGCAGCTGCTGCCTAAATTTTAGACAAGTGACATTTCAGCTGTAGGCACAGATGTTGAGGTGCGGAGAGTGAGCCAGTGGCTGGAACTTAGAACAGTCAATAGTGCCCTACAGATAAGAATGGATGCTGTTTGTTTAAAATTCACCTAAGATATGGGCTTGAGAGATGGCTCAGCAGTTGAGAGCCCTGGCTGCTCTTGCAGAGGACACAGGTTCCATTCCCAGCTCCCACATGGCAGCTCAGAATTGTCTGGAAGTCCAGTTCCAAAGGATCCAATGACCTCTTCTGGGTTACACATGGCACACATGTGGTGCTCAGATAGACATGCAGACAAAACACCTGTGTAAATAGATATTAAGATAAAATACCCCTGAAAAGACCCCAATTTAAGAACAAATTTTAAAAAGTACCTTTCCAGGTTTTTGGAGGTTCTAATCGTACAAAAGAGAAAGGTACCCTTACTATAAAAACATAAACCATTAATTGAAGATGTTCATAGTTGGTACTTACAATCCCAGCATCTCAAACACTTCGTAGGTCTTTTCATATCGATTCTTTACAGAAACCTTTGCAGTTGGTGCATCCATCATTCCTCTTTAGGGGTTCAGAGCCAATTAAAGTGTCAAATACCAAAATTACCACATAAAAAATTTTATTTTTATTTGTATGTGTTGGTGTGTGTATACCCATGCGTGTGCAGGTGCCTGAGGACACCAGAAGAAGGCATTGTTGAAAAAGGACCATTGAGCTGGAATTACAGGTGGTTGTAAGCCATCCGGTGTGAGTACTGGGAACAAATCTCTGGTCTTCTGCAAGAGCAACAGCTCTTAACAACCACTGAGCCATCTCCCCAGCCCCCCAAAGTTTAAAGATCTAGCTGACTTTTATTTGTGATTCTAGAACCAGCCACTACCTTAATCTATGAAGTAAAATTATTCTGATGAACAGAGTAGAAAAAGATGAACTTGAAGGTGGAAATAGACCAAAGACTGCTTTGGTCTTCACAGCATCTATGGAGGGTCATAGTGGAAGGCTGTCCTCCCGATGTTGAGTGAGGTTGAGTTGAGTTT